>NW_007252892.1:280178-353283 GCF_000164805.1 Carlito syrichta | reverse complement strand
TACACGCGCCCAGCCGCCGCACAGCCCTTCCCAGCGCCGGGGCTCTGCACAGCCTCCACGGCCCGCAGCGGCCCTTGCTCATCCTGCTCCTCTGATAACGGCGTCCTGGGCAGCGTGGGTTCCTCCCAGAGATGTCTGCCCTCAGCCAGTGGCGCTTTCCCCACCAGGGATGTGGATCCACAAAGGTGGCTTACACTTTGGGCGTCAGCCAGCCGAGTCCGAACATCTTTCCCGAAGGCAGCTGAGGAAACAGGCCGTAGGTGGAAGGTGTTTCCCAACCCCGCTGTGAGGTCTAGGTGCCAGGCGTGGTGGGTGAGAAACCTAACTTGCTGTGTTAGTATATACACGGCTTTCCTGGCACGGACGTGGGAGAAGCCGCGAGAGGAGGTGCCGGGAGCAGCCTGACCCTCCTGGCCTGAATCTGACCACAGCAGGACAGGAACAATGACACGATATCCACAGCTCCCGGGCCACTCGGCAGGAGGGATGTGGTCGAGCTGTTCCCTGGTGCCTGGCATGGCTGGCCCACGCTCCACAACCCGCTCCTGTGTGGCCGGGGGAGTCCTGCAGGTCTCTGAGCTTGTGGTTCTGAACTGCGCCATGGAGATAAATGCAGACGCTTCTTTGGGAAGGTCAGGGAGATCGGCATGGAGTATCAATTCCCTAGCACGGCGCCTGGCCCGCAGGCTCAGAGAGTGAGCGTGGCCTTGGGTGGATGAGCTATGCAGGGACCCTGTGGGTGGAGCTCCAGCTCCTGACTTCCCTCCACCTCTGGCTTGGATGAAGGAACCATGTGGGCAGCTTGTGGGTGGCGTCTCCGGCTCCTGATTTCTCCCCATCCCTGCCTTTGCAGGAATGAGCTGTGTGGGAACTCGGTGGGCGGAGTTCCCAGTTTCTGACTCCCCTCCATCTTGGCTTGGACGCATGAAGTCTGTGAGGTCCTGTGGGTGGAGGCCCCTCGGCTGGCGTCCCTCCAGCCTTGTCCCTGGATGAATGAGCCATTGGGCCCCTCGTGGGCTCCCGACTTCCCTCCCTCCCTGGGCCGAGCATCTCGCCAAGCCTCAGGGAGTGTCCGAGCGGGCGTGGCATGGGGGCAGACCACAAGGGCGAGGCAGCACTGCCTCTGGGCCGGCCGGGGCACGTCCGTGGGGACACGCGCCTGCTTCTCGTCCCCGCTGAGGAGCCCAGCCCGCCTCCCTCGCTGGGCGGCGAGAGAGCCCAGGGAGCCCCACAGGGCCACCCACACGTGCTGTTGTCTTCTCTCTGGTCTCTAGAGAAGGCATGCTCACCCTGGCCGTCTCCATGAAAGCCAACTCGATTTTCACAAGCACTGGACATCCGAGGGATCCTGAGAGCCCAGCCCTCAACCCAGCTCCGCTGAGGGCCGGGCACTCTTCTCTGAACCCGCGTGAGAAATCGGACCGACAGGCTTTACTGTGCCTACCAGGGAGGCTGGGAGGAGCCAGGCGAGAAGGGTCGGGCTTTTCTAGAGGAGCAGTCTATAAACAGACCCTCCTTTGAAGCATCCCGGGAGAAGCCAGGAGGTCTATAAAGACTTCAATAATGGTGCCTTGTTTCGCGCTTTTATTGTGTGCCGTGCATTAGTGATGAGTGTGTTCCTCAGACTCACAGCAACAGCGTGCTGAACTAAATGCCACCTCCCGGGTAAAATGATCAATCTCTTTGACTCCTCCAGTAAACAGTTCCGTCGGGGGGTCACTAATATGCTTTTATGGCCTCACTGTCAGAGATGATACCATTACCAGGCTTGATAAACTGCTCTTCGGGAGCCTCCCTTTTAATTTTATTTTTTATGCAATCATGGGGGACTAGAGCCAATAAATCGAGCCCAATGCTTCCTCACTGTTAACTAATTCTGAAGCCGCCCCCGGGGGTTTGCCAGGCACAAGCCCTTCAAAGAGTTTGTGCAGGAGCCTGGAAACGATACTCGCCCTGGGACAGAGGTTTAGGGCTGGAGCCGCTACTGTTGTCTTTGCCTTTGGAGTTGCCACTCGGCTAAATGTCATTTGGGCAAAATGCTGGGTTCTGCAGGATTTGCAGGCAGCACCGACTGTTTGCCTTTAATAAATTCATTGACTCGCAGAAGAGGCATTAGATGATTTGTTTGAGGAGAGGATGTGTGAGTGGCCCCAGACTGCTGATGAGTGGTTTCCCATTAGGTCCGGGCAGGCTCAAAAGTGCTCAAATCCAAATTAAGCTCTGGAGCGTTTGGAAAACATTGTAACAGCTGTGGAAAGAGCAGGGAATCCAGCGGGAGCCCGGCTGGGGGTCTTAAAGGAGCCTCAGCCCAAGCCCTTTCTGTGGTGCAAAGCCACAGGTCCGACTTCCGTGTTCTACTCGCTCCTTTCTTGAAGTCAGGGATGGGGCTTCCAAAAATTGTCTTGTTTAAAACAATTTCAATCGCCTTGGGGTGCACGTGGTTCTTGGTTACATGGATGAGTTCGGCGGCAGTGAAGTCTGGGCTCTTAGCAAACCATCACCTGAACCGTGTCCGTGGCCCTGATAGGTGGTTCCCATTCTTTCCGCGTCCTCCAGCATCCATGATGCTGTTCTATATGCCTTTGCGGTCCCACAGTTCAGCTCCCACACCTAGGTGAGGACTTGCGGTATTTGGTTTTTTGTCCTTGTGTTCTGTCACTAAGGATAAGAAACATACCCTGGATCTAGCAATCCCACTTCTGAATAGCTCCCCAGGGGGGAAAAAGCCATTAGCCAAAGAAGACAACTGCACGCGTCTGTTTATCCCAGCACAATTGGAAGAATGTGGAATCAGCCCAGGTGTCCACCGACCAAAGAGTGGATAAAGAAAATGCGGTATAAGGCTGGGCTCGGTGGCTCAGCCTGTCATCCCAGCACTTTGGGAGACCGAGGTGAGCGGATGGCCTGAGCCCGCGGGTTCGAGACCCGCCCGGGCAACTTGGTGAGACCTCATCTCCACAATCAATCAAAAAATTAACCAGGCATGGTAGCGCGCGCCTGTTGCTCCAGCTACTTGGAAGGCTGAGGCGGAAGGATCACCGGAGCCCAGCAGGTCGAGGCTGCGGTGGCCGGGAGCGGCCACTGCACTCCAGTCTGGGTGACAGAGTGAGACTCCAACTCAAAAAAAAAAAAAAAAAGAAAAGAAGACAATGTGGTATAGACACACCGAGGAATACCACTCAGCCATAAAAAAGAACAAAATCGTGTCTTTTTTGGTAGCAACTTAGATGGAATCAAAATTGTGTTTCAATGCTTGCGTGGTTTCTGAGGCGCCACTCTTAAAAACCCACTTGCAGATGCTGTTTCTAACTATTGTTTTCCACCACGGAGCACACTTATGGCCAAATATTCATTTCCTAAACAAAACTCAAGTCCGAAAGATGTCCCAGACTACCTGTGGGAATAGTTTCCCTGCTGAATGTCGCATGAACACGTCTGCTGGGGGACCTTGGAGATGAGGGAGAGAGCCGGCCACACCTCAAGCCCCCAGCGATTCCACCTCGGCTCAATCGCACCCTCCTCTTCGGCCCTGTCGTCACGAGCCTCTAACCTGAATCTCTCTTGGGACACCAAGCGTCCTCCCTGCCTTGGGTGCGGAGAAGCCTCTGACCTATAGTAACCCCCCCGCGTGGGAGGCCTTCTGTGTCCTGCTGGCTCTCCCTGTCCTGAGCACTGTCCATCCTTTAACAACCAACTCTGTTTCTTTCTGAATAAGGCGGTGTATAAGCCAAAAGACAAAAAGACACAGACATACAAAACTTACCCGACAGAGTACCCTGAATGTTCCGCAGGAGGAGCCTAGCACGGGGGCAGCAGTCAGGGCGCTAGTGTGACATACCATAGCAGATCCTTGGGGTCGGGGACACAGGTGCTAGGGTGACATACCACAGCACAGTCCTCAGGGTCAGGCCCACAGGCGCTAGGGTGACATACCACAGCACAACCCTTGGGGTCAGGGTCACAGTTGCTGTGTGACATACATTAGCACAGCCTTCAGGGTCAGGGTCACGGGCAATAGTTTGAAGAGCCACAGCACAGCCCTCGGGGTCAGGTTCACAGGCTTAGTGTGACATACCATAGCACAGCCCTCAAGGTCAGGGTCACAGGTGCTAGTGTGACATACGACAGGACAGCCTTTGGGGTCAGGGTCACAGGTGCTAGTGTGACATACCATGGCACAGTCCTCAGGGTCAGGGTCACAGGCATAGTGTGACATACCCCAGCACAGCCCTCGAGGTCAGGGTCACAGGCTTAGTGTGACATACCAAAGCACAGTCCTTGGGGTCAGGGTCATAGGTGCTAGTGCAACATACCACAGCACAGCCCTCGGGGTCAGGGTCACAAGTGCTAGTGTGACATACCACAGCACAGCCCTCGGGGTCAGGGTCACAGTCACAAGTTCAATGGTTCTTCAATTGTTTGAGTTAGAAATGAATTTGGAATTTTAATGTCTCCCAATGACTAAGTGATGCTAAATATGTTTTTCTTTTTAAAGTTTTTGAGCCAGGATTTCACTCTGTTGCCCAGGCTGGAGTGCAGTGGCACAATCATGGCTGTCTGTAGTCTCAACCTTCTGGGCTCAGGCGATCCTTCTACTTCAGCCTCCAAGTAGCTGGGACTATAGGCGCACACCACCATGCCTGGCAACTTTTTAAACTTTTTTTTGTAGAGATGAGGTCTCGCTATGTTGCCCGGGCTGATCTTGAACTCCTGGGTTCAAGTGATCCTCCTGCCTCAGTCTCCCAAAGTGCTGGGGTTCCAGGTGTGAACCACCATGCCTGGCCTGAATATGTTTTTTCACGTCCATTATCTGGAAAGTATTCTCATCTAACCTCTGTCCTTCTGTGGGGCTCCCTTTCAGCATGCACCATGTCAGGGTGTGTTTTAGGTCTGGGATGTCCAGGAGGGCAGCCCTGGCCACCTCCTGTGGCTTTTTGACCAAAGAGACAGAGGAAGGGAGTTTTAAATTTCATTTAATTTGGATATAAAAATCTGAGCAGTCCTGTGTGGGTAAGAGCTACGGCACCAGACAGTGAGGGTCTCAAGGGTGACACACGAGACTGCCACCCCAGAGGCCGAAAGTCCCCGGGCTTCGAAGGGCTTTCTGTTAGGAGAGCAGAAAACCCTCTCTGAAGCAGTGTTCACACCTTGCCAAGGACACGCTGCGGGGACAAGTGGCAGCACCTGTGCGACGCCGGCAGCATCAGTGACGACAATGACATTGCGATCCATGATATTTCCGTGCCTGGGCTCCGTCTCCATCGGTGTGGGCAGGAGGTCAGAGCCGGGGGGTGGGGAGGCACTCCCTGGGAGCCGCCGTGGGTGAGAACCAGGACTGCGGGTGTGTAAGAACCTGGCCCACCTCCATCACTGAGGCGTCCTGACACACACGTGTCCTATGCGAATGCGGCCTGGATGCTGACCCTGCAAATCTCACGTTGGCCTGTGACCCCATGGGAAGGTGGGCCTGGTGGGAGCTGACGGGGCCATGGGACGGAGTCCTTATGAAGAACTTGGCACCATCCTTGGGTGAGTTCTTGTTCTGTAGGTTCACCCAAGCGCTGGGTGCTTATGAGAGCCTGGCCCTCCCTCCCTCGCGCCCGTTCGTGCCACGTGCCACGTGCCACGCCTGTTCCCTTCCCTCCCGCCATGAATGTAGCCTCCTGAGTCCTCACTGGAAGCAGATGCCAGCATCACGCAGAACCGTGAGCCAAACGCACCTCTTTTCTTTATAAACCACGGCCTCGGGTCTTCTTTGCAGCGATGCAAAACAGACCAAGACACCAGCCCTGAGGTTCCCTGGAGGCTGACGCTCCAGTTGCCCACAGGGAAGCTGGCTCGAGGGTGCGGCCGCATGGGCTGACCTTCCTTGCTGTGCCTGCCCACGTGTCCCTCCCTGTCACCCTAGATCAGCCACCTGCACCCTGTCCTGGCCCGGGACCTCCGCCGCTGAGGGTGATGGTGGCAGCGGGGCAAGCTCCGAATGACAAGTGTGCTTGACAGCCATGTGTTGCCTCTAATCGCCGCCTCTGTCAGCGAATTCTCACCCAGAGCCCCCGTGTACCAGGGGCGACTTTCTGCTACCCTTCTTCCTCCCTCTGTGGCTCAGATGCTCTCGGCGCACACGGCCCAGGCGTGCTCATGGCGCCATGCTGAACGTCTGCGTGTTTGCTGGTGCAGGCCGCCTGCACGTGGGAGGATGAGGGCTGGCCTCGTTTCCTGCGACATGTCACCCCCGTCACCCACAGTGGGGCCTAGAACGGAAGCCCTACTTTAATGGAGTTGCACACGATACCACCACCACGGCCCCGCCATGTCTAGCTGGGATGCGCCAGATACAGGGGAATGTGCATTAAAGTGAAAGAAAAATCGTTTTGTAGTGAAAGGACTCTGAGAGGCTGCAGACAGCCTCGTGTGAAGTGTTTGTATTTTAAAGGTCTCAGGCGGTGAGAGCGCGTGGTGCGTCGCCAGGTAGTTTGTTAGGAATGCGGCGTGTGTGACCCAGCCTTGGGGGCTGCTTGGAGGTGTCGCCATTCACCCGAAGGGGCAGAAGGCCCAGGCCTCTCCCACACCGGGCGGTGCGGCCCGTCCCCATCGAGCGCGGGCTGGGGCAGCGGCGTTCCGTCCCGGGCACCCTGGCCGCCGCCTCCATCCGCGAATTCTCACCCAGAGCCCAGGCGGCAGCGCTGAGTGTGCCAGGGATGTGCTCCACGTGGGCCTGGACGGAGCACTCGCTTCCTGCCCGCCTCACTGGCAAAGGCGCCAGGTCCTTGCTTTCAGGGCGCCCGGCACAGAGAGGGACTGCCGTTTGTCTTTCTCCTTCAGAGCAGCTAAGCCAGGGAATACCCACAGCACGGTTGACTCGTCTTTCTTTCTGTTCTCGCTAAGAGCAAAGCGAGGGAGAGAAACCCTGGCAAGCCGCGATCTTCTCTGGGGAAAAGCAGCTCTGGACACTCTGCCAGGCTTTGTGTGCACGCTGCCAGCCGGCGGGTGGGTCAGTCAGCTCTGATGTGACCAGGACTGGGGGTTCAGATGTGCTGCGCCCACTGTTGGAAGCTCAGGGCTCGCATTCCTTCTCTCCTCCCCTTATTTTCCCGACCTGCTCCCCACCAGGGCTCACCTGGGAGCCTGCTGGTGCCGTGTGTTGCCTCCAATCGCAATGAGCGGTTTGTCAGGACGCTCGCATGTGACTTTTGGGGCCACCTTCCCCCTTCCTGAGTTGGTGTGGACGCTGCCACTGTCACTTCGACGAAAAACCGGGAAAAGAGCTCATCTGAGAATTGCCAGACTGGACTTTAGCTCTACTCTGTCACTGGTGAGAGGGGAAGCTGGTTCATTTCGCTGGATTGGCTGGGCTCGGTGGCTCAGCCTGTCATCCCGGCACTGTGGGAGGCCGAGACAAGTCGATTGCCTGAGCCCGCGGGTTTGAGACCAGCCCGGGCTACCTGGCGAGACCTTGTCTCTACAATAATAATACAAAAATTAGCCTGGTGTGGTAGCGTGCGCTTGTAGTTCCGGCTACTTGGAAGGCTGAGGCGGAAGGATCGCCGGAGCCCAGCAGGTCGACGCTGGGGTGGCTGTGAGCGTGCCACTGTCCTCCAGCCTCGGTGACAGAGTGACACTCCAACTCAAAAAAACCCCCAAACTCACTAGGTCTCTGCTTCCTGGTCAGAAGACTTGGTGCGTCAGCTCCACGGGGACAGGTTCCTGTCACGTCCTTCTTCCCGCAACTCTAGCCCTGCCCAGAGGACAGAGCGAGCGACAGAAGGTGTCGTTCAAGCTCCTTCCTTGAGTCACTCCAAATAGGTCTTCTTAGTGGGAAGGTAAAAATTCAAGGTGACAGGATCGACGGGCCATAGCAGACAATATCTACCCTGTACGCAAAGGACATACCCGTTTAAAAAGAAAGCCCCGAGCAACGACAGCCCCTGGTCACGGACGCCCCGAAGCAAGTCAGGAGGTGGCGTGTGGGCTGCCTCAGCCTTGGGCTGCAGCTCCTTGCAAGCAAAGCCATGGTCGAAAGAGGTGGGCTCACGGAGCCCATCCCCACCTCCGCGGCTTCACCCACCCCACCCTTGCTCCCAGACCCCATAACTTGTCTAATTTCAAGACAAGCGACGCCCTCCACAGGTCCTTCGTGATGGCTCCCGATTTTATTTCTGCAGCCGAATCTGCTCACGGAGGGTGCCACGGGGCTCTGCACCACCTCGGAGGGTGTTTGTTCAATCCGTTGACATGGGTCCTATGGAGACAGCTCTGCACATCAAATCCAGGAGAGAAACACGCACACCCGGCTGTCTCTCAGAGCCTCTGGTGGAGCCTTTGGGTGTGACGGCAGCACACCTGTGTTTCTGGGGTTGGACCTGGGGCTGGGGCAGCAGGACCCTCATTCCCCCAGGGGCACACTGCGGTCCGGTGCAGACTCAGACCAAGGGTGTGGGCTCTCCACCAGGTGGCCCTTCTCTTGGGGCCCGAGTGACGTCACCGTGGCTCTGATGTGGTCACCACATTATCTAACCGTGGAAAGTCGTGTCACCTGGGACTGGCGCTTGCTCAGCACGTGAGCAAAACCACTAGCCCCAGTGTTTCCATCCTGCAGATTCTGCATGACGCTCCCCTCCCTCTGGCTCCTTGAACAAGCGTCTGTAGAGAATTCAGATACTTGCCATCCAGGCTTACGGTCCCAGTGGGGGGGGGGGGGGTCCTTCCAGAGGCCACATGCCCAGGACAGATGGCGTCCTGTAGGAAGCGTGCCCCCCAAGGAACTTCACCTGAGAACAGCCTCTACGGAGCGGACAGAGAGGCTCACACTGGCATACGTGCTGGCGTTTCCATAAAACCTAGACACGCAGGTGGCATGAAGACCCAGTAAAAGCCAAATTACGCTGTGTCCACACACGGGGCATAGACCACCTCTAACTTGGTAGCACATTTGCTTAGGAATTTTTGTATGACATGTTAAATAGGTTAAACATGCAATTGTGGACCCAGTTGCCTGCATTGTATGATTCTGTGTTTGTAGTAACCATATATATATGCATATGCATAAAGTATATCTGGATGGACACAAACCAACTTTCTAAAAACTTATCTAGAGTTGTGGGTGACTTTTCATCCTAATTTTTATTATTTTATTTTATTCTATTTATTTTTTGGGTCTGGATCTTACTCGGTCGCCCAAGCTGGAGTGCAGTGGCACGATCATGGCTCACTACAGCCTCAACCCCCTGGGCTCAGGTGATCCTTCCACCTTGACCTCTCAAGTAGCTGGGACCACAGGCATGCCCCATCATGCCAGCTAATTTTTGATTTTTTTAAAGAGACGGGGTCTCTCTATGTTGCCTGGCTGGTCTCGAACTCCTGGGCCCAAGTAATCCTCCTGCCTCAGCCTCCCAAAGTGCTGGGATTACAAGCATGAGCCACCAACCCGACTTCATTTTTAATATCTGTCTGAATTGTCAAGATTTTCACCCTAGCCATTTGATACATATTTCTATTTTACTTATTCATTTTAGATGAGAAAATACAGTTTATTTAGAAAGTAAATGAGAGAGAGAGAGCGAGCGAGAGAGCAGAGAGTCACCTCTCCAAGGTAGGGGAAGGGCCAAAGCCAGGAAACATGGCGGCCATACTCAAAGAGCCTCGCGGACACACCAAAGTTGAGCAGAGCCATCGTGAATGCTGTATGTGTTTTTTCGAGTTGGAGTCTCACTCCGTCGCCCAGACTAGAATGCAGCGGCTGCTCCCGGCCACCGCAGCCTCAACCGACTGGGATCCGGTGATCCTTCTGCCTCAGCCTTCCAAGGAGCTGGAACCACAGGTGCGCGCTACCACGCCCGACTGATTTTTTGATTTGTAGAGATGAGGTCTCGCCAAATTGCCCAAACGGGTCTCGAACCCGCGGGCTCAGGCAATCCACTCCCCTCAGCCTCCCAAGGCGCGGGATTACAGGCTGAGCCACCGAGCCCGGCGCTGTATGTTTTTTAAAAAACAGACAAATGGAGAGCTATATTTAGAGAAGAAGGAACGATAGCTGGAAACTTCTTTCCGATATATAACACCTAAATCTTTCGACTGAATGCTGGATGTGGGAACACTTGCCGGTCACTGAGCGCGCATCTCCTTCTGAAATGCCTGGTCAGAGTGGTACGTGCCACATTGTCTGGTTGGCCTGCTGTTGGCCAAATAGCTAGACAAAACAATGGAGTTGATGTTATTCTGCATTCACATTTGCTCGATACAGATCACTGCCTCTAAGAAGACAATTATGGAAAAATTCCTCCACATGTTTCCTGGGTGGGGGGCACTTAGGTTTCTCAGCGAAGGACACCATTTTCTACATAATGCTATCAAGCAGTATTTAAATATTTACCAAGTATGTGGCTTAACACACTTTCTGGAGAGTTATCGGACCGTCCCCATTTCAGAGAATAAAATAAGGCCCCGACATATGCTAGAGTGTTTAATTTGACAGACACATTTCCGAAGTGTCTGTGAGTTAATCTAGGTTGTGCACCACAGACATTCCTTAATTTTCGTCCTGTTGGCTGCTCAGGACCCATCAGAGTAGACACGGCAACTCCCCAGGGACTTCCCACATGCTCAGCAGGTAGAGACCGTCTGCTTGGTGGGCTACGGCGGCTGCAAGCTACATGTGAGGCCTGGAGACCGTGCGTGTTGGACAGCGATGCCAAGTCTGAGCGACAGGCACATGGAGCTCTCTCTCCTCCCATCCACGAAGGGGCCCCGGGCGTCCTGGGTGACAGGAGAGAGCAGTGGCTGCCAGCAGGCCCGGCTGTGACTCCCTGCCCCGCTGCTGTGCGCCCGTCCACTCTCGGACATTGCACAAGTCTCTGCACATCTCAGTAGTTTCATGCATATTCCTTAGCTCGAAATGTCTCCCCCCACGAGGGCTGAGAAAGCCGGAAGCAGCTTCTGGCCCCCACACTTGGCTCGCCTGGAGCAGACTCCTCCCTCCTCCTCCCCTCTGGCCACTGGGGCTGGGTCACCGTGCTGTGACACCGGCAGTGTCGCGGGCTGCCCCACCAGGGCGCCTCGCGTTCCTCAGAGTGTCGCATGCTGGAAACAGCTGGGGTGACAGAGGTTGTCTCTACACAACGAGGCAGACGAGGATCAGAGACGTCGACCTCCATCCCCACAAACCGCCGGGTCCAAGAGAGGAAGTGGCAGACTCCGCGCCAGGAGGACAGCTGCAAAGGCAGGGGGCCTGCCGTGGGGCACCTGGCCCCTGGGAGCCTGCGGGGTCAGCGCCCGAGGGGTGGCTGGAAGCCTTTCCTGCAAACCAGCGTCCCTACACATGGCGGGCGGGGAGGGACAGGCCGGCCAGGGACGGGCACATCCAGGCACCCAGGCGTCTCCCGGCTCGGCCACCTCCTGGTGGCTTCTCCCGTTTCTGTCCTCATTCCCCGGGGTGTGGAGGCGGCCCCTCCCTCTGCAGGGCTCTCACCTCCCATGCAGTCCCTGCTCCGAGCGCCCGCTTCCAGCCATCCTGTTCCTTCCCTTCCTTCGGACGTGCACACACGAGTGACTGAGTGAGAGCATGCTAAACTCGTGTGTTAGCAGCCCCTGCAGAATGTCAGGATGTGCACGTGTGCCATTTCTGGGGATGGCGAGCCTGCAGCTCCGTGCGGGTCCTCAGGGGATGCTGCTCCCACCACACGCCCGTCCGTGCCTCCCCTCGCCGGCTCGACGGTGCAGGGGGAATGGTGGTGTCACGACTCCAAAGCCTCCAAGCTCCATCCTCCCACGTCTGTCCTGGCGGCGTGAGCTGAGGTGTGCGACCAGGCCTCAGCTCATGCCGCCAGGACAGACGTGGGAGGATGGCCTGCCTGGCAACTCTTCCTCTCCTCTGTCACAAGAGAGCACCGATTGGCATTTCTATTGGCAGATCAACAGAGCTAAACCTGACAAGAGGCCCAAGTCAGCAACAGCGGCCTCTCAGTTTGAATCTTCTTCACAGAGGAACAAGGGTGGCAATTCTGCATGGGTCTTTGTCTAACATGACGAGTCGACAGCTCAGACAGGCAATGCAGTTGTTGGGAATACCAGCTCATCATAGAATCAGCATCATGGTGTGTGTAAGCAAAAACATGACGTAGTCTCAGTGCCAGAGGAGTTCCAGAGTGCGAGTCAGGCCTCCTCGGGCACTTTGCGTCAGTCTCCTGGGTCTCTACGGCGAGGTCCTGTGTCGGACCCTAGTCCCGGTCCAAAGTTTTAGTACCTCCATGCTTTGCTAAAATAGGGACTTTTCTCCAGTCTTGCATCCCATGTTAATGTTCCTTCTCAGGAACAACCAGAGGCTTCAAGATCACTGAAGGAAAATCAACAGTTTTTACTTGGGGCTTAATTTTCTCTAAACTGATTAAATCCCCACTCCTGGTTTTTGTCCTCAGACCAGCATAAATCCTGGATACTTCCGCTTCTAATGTGTCGCCCCTTGATCTCCCGTTGTACAAATGTCTTCCCCTGTATAAGTGACCTGTACATTCTAAGCACTATTGAGTACCTTCTTTGTTTTTCTCATCAACCTGATTTATTTGTTAACATATGTTCATTCATTTTTTCATACACTCATTTATTCCTTCATTTCTTAAATTAAGCATTTCATTTATTGATTGAGCACTTACTACGTCCTGGGGACATGAAGGTAGATAGATAATAAATAGAGAGATAGGTAAATAGGTCGATAGGAAGGTAGGTAGATGATAAATAGATAGAGAGAAAGATAGGTAGGTTGGTAGGTGGGTAGGTGGGTGGGTAGATGGTTCATGGTCTTGAAGATACAACGGTATTTCACATTTTGTAGGAGAGTCTGCAATGTCACAGATTATTGTGATACAATGAAGGCATTTGGTGCAATAGAACCAAATGCATCGGTGCAATAGAACCAAAAATAGCATCGGAGCTTTCCCATTCCTGAGCACCCAAGTCCAGAAGATATTTTAACGCTTATGGAATCACTAAATGTAAATTCCACTAAGGCAACAGTCACCATGCCTCAAGTTCAGTAGGAAAGATATAAAACAAAATCCAAATTATTCGGGTTCCTAAGTCACCTTTTTTCCCCCAGCCCCAACACGCGCCCATTTTCATGGTCTTCTGAAATTTTCTGGGCACTGCAAGTTCCTCAGATTAGACCAGATGGTGGGTCCGCAGGGGAGACTCTTCCGGAGGCCGAAGCCTAGACACTCGGGAGCAAAGGGCCTTTTTGTTTGGTTTTCCAGGAATCCGTCTCCGTGTGTTTGCCATAGGCAGATGCTTTCTTCCATATCTCCTGTGAGCACAGCAGTGGAGCAGCCGGGTGTTGCCCGGGGGAGACGGTGGGTGGATCAGAAGGCACACATGTGTGTTCACGTGTGCTGTGTCCGTGGGGTGAGGGCTCCAGCCCCCACTGGCTATCACTGTGAAGGGCGACACAAAGCCGCCATCTTACGTGTAAAATGCCATTTCCAGTCCCAGAATCTGCAGTCTAGCGGAAGTGCAATACACCAAAAAGCGGTCAGGATAGTCAAACCTATGTCTGAGCCTCACGATTTAAAGATAATTTATATCCGCGATGCACACTGCCATGTCTTTTTACCTTTCCATTTTCACAGCTAGCGGCCAATTTAAGTAAGCATCCTTGCCTCAGTTATGGGCTTTCGTAATAAAATAATAATAACTTCACAAATAGAACAAGATTCTATAAATCCTGGCTTTCACATCAGGAAGCCGCCCCAGAAAACACTTTATGTGCTAATGGCTGTGAGAAAGGCAGGGACCCGACTTAAACAATCTCTCCCTCTGTGAGTTTGGGGAGGAGGAATTGCCGGCTCTGCTTTAACACGTGTGTGCCAGGTTATACACAGACTGGCTGCTACCTCATCTCTTACCCAGAACACTGGGACAGTCGTCCTCAGAACCATCCAGGGCTGCCACGATTCTTTTCTTCAGAGATCGCACTCTCCACCTGGGGGAGGGCGTCTGACACCCCAAGGCACTTATTTCACTCAACGGCAGCTCTTTTCCCCGAAACCTGCTGAGTGTTCCTTTGACTCTCTGGCATGTTCTTGTCTCTGATTGCGCCGTTTACCTCTGCGGTACAATTCCTGGGGACCTGGGGGGCCTTGCAGCTCAAAACCCATGAACATCCTGAGGTGTGACCCACATTCCGTCCCCCCGCTCTGGGTGTTGCCTGGGAGGGGTTGTGAGTGCATCCAGGAAAAGAGGCACCCGGGCACCGCCATTTGCACATGACTGCACATGGGTGGCGCTCTCTGAGAGAGTTGACCTGTGTGTGTACACATGTTCCAATATGTGTAAGGGTGTGCATGCATGCATGTCCACATGGATGCATGTGTGCCCATGTGTGTGCGTGTTTGCACACGTGTGTGCATGTGTATGGGAAAGTAGTGTCGAGGGAGGGAGGGCCATGGCTTGTCTGAGCTAGAGGCGGTTTCACAGGGAAGAGCCGGGTTGCAAGGGAGCAGTGACGTCTCGCACGCTGAGAGGCTGCTGTGAGCTGTGGGTGGACACAGGCGGGAACCAGAGACCAGACAGAGGGCGGCGGAAGAGCCTGAGGGGACGCCACCCTCACCTGCAGGGGGCGATGAGCCGTCTAGCTGTCTCCTGAACAGCGGCACTGATGGGAATGAGTGTGGAAGCTTGACCCCCAAAAGTCATGCTGACATGTGACCCCAGGGTTGGGGCTGGGGTCTCGAGGGAGGAGTTAGGGTCATAGGGAGGAACCCTAACGAGAGGCTTGACACCGTCTTCCTGGCAATGAGCGAGTTCTCTGTTCGGTTTCGCGAGGTCAGGTCGTTGAGAAAGAGCCTGGCACCGCCCTCCCTCCTGCCTCCTCTCTATGATGTGACCTCCGCTCACACCAGCTCCCCTTCCCCTCCCACCACGAGCGGAAGCCGCCGAGGCTCCCACAGTGCCATGCTTCTTGTACACCCTGCAGAACCACCAGCCAGATGCTGCTCTTCTTTGTGTCAATCACCCGGCCTCGGGCATTTCTTTACCACACCACACACAGCCCAAGGGCAGCTTTCCTGGCCTTCCTCTGTTCCCCTGCATCTGCCTGTCACATGCGTGGATATGCAGAGTGGGGGTGTCATCAACACGCACAGGTTGACACTCTCTTGTCTACAGCTTCTCAACCCGTCTTCAACCCACGGGTCCTCACACAGCAATGTCTCCAGCACTCTTATTTGTTTCGGGCAGTGATTACGTGAGACAAGAAGGCGACTACCTTGCGCTTGGCTATGTCTCCAGACGAGCTGCACTTGCGCTTCGGGGCCTTCGGGTTGCTAGTGGATATCAACCAGGTGCCCACCGAGGAGAGATTCCGCCCTGCCCTGCAGTCTGAGGGGCTGGCGGCAGCCCGCGTGAGTGCCAAGGGCAGGTTCCTGCAGGCCACCATCCGCAGTGCCCCTTGGCCGGGCAGTGTGGTGCCCGCAACCCATCATTCCCCAGTTCTTGTGGGGAAATGCCTTTGGTGTCCTTGTGTGCTCTGTGACTCTGCTGGTGTCTTCAACACACAGACCACCCTTCCTTGTAAAAACACGCTCATCCCTACAACATAGACCCATGCCTGTGAGGCATTTTTCTTTGAGAGTGCTGAAGGACAGTGCCAAGTGTGGTTCTTTGATGACCACGTGGGGTTTGCTTAGGGAAGCAACCTGGTGAACAGCTTGGGGGTATTTAAGCTCTTCTTCCTCCTTGATCTTTATTTTAAATCGATCAAACAAAATAGTCAATAAAAACAGATTCACACTGATGCCCTTAACGTGGCTGGCAGGAAGGGTGCCATTTCTGTCGTGAAACACTCACGGATACCGATCCAGGATGACTGGAAAGTTAGAAGCGTGACACTGTGTGATGCTGTGTGGTTTGGAAAGATGGGAGTGCGATGTCACATTAGAACCATTTCCCCCCGATCGCCCGCTGCATCAGAGGAGCAGGAAAGCCCTCCAGCTTGAGCCGTTTCAGTGGTCTCTGTGAGGAGGTCAGGGTAGGGAGATCGGGAGACCCAGCAACACAGGGGATGGAAGGGATGGGTGAGGGTCTCTGCCACTGCAAGGCTCCCAGACCTATCACTCGAGATGCACGGATTGAAATTATTCACTAAACAGGAATGCCACTGAACTGTACCTTGCAAAATTCCTGGAGCGAGTGGGAAGATGCCAGCCTGACATATCTGCGCAGTCAGAGACACATAATCATGCCACCGTCCGTCACAGCCCCGCGCTGTGGACTCGGTTGCAGCACCACGAGTCTCCGGAGCACCTGCCAGCCTTGCACCAGACACACCCATGGGTTATGAGCCGCTTCCCCACCACGTGACTCCGTCAGAAGTCACGAGAAGACTGGCTTAGCATAGCGAACGGATTCAAGTTATTGCAAGAGGCAGTTACAGCCCTGGTGAGTGCCCTTGTGCATTTCTTGAGCCACTGGTTGACCCCAAGTTTCCAAGTGATGTCAAATAATGTTCCTCTCCTTCTGCTTCCTTTCAAACCACTCTGAAATCTATTTTTTAATCCCCGGCCATGTTTCACCTTTCTATAACTGACCAATGTGACCGCATGCAAATCCACGAACAATTGCACATACCTAGAATCTTTCTACATGTCGCTCACTCAGTGAAGGACCTACATATGTGCTGAATGGTTTCATTTATCGCCCATGATCATCCCATGTGGAAGGTATTTTTATCCCTCTTATAGATTGGAAGACTGTGGCATGGAACTATTCTGTCGCTTGGTCTTCTGCTGACAGAGCCTGGACTTGAACCCGCTCACATTCCCATGGTTTTCCACCACCCACAGCCGCTTGCCAGGGCTGCCTTACCATACTCGTGCCCGTCGGCGAGGAAGCCCCTTCCCGGCAGGTGGTCCTCCTTGTGGTTAAAATGATTAAACACCGTCGTGTGTGGCAAGACACGGAACGGCAGGTTTTAGAACGAGGCCACCACAGCCCAAGAGGGAAACGGTTTTCGTGAACGCCGGAGAAACGTGTGGGGTCGGGATTGTGGGAGCACATTTGCCTCACGGTGTGTCGTCACCAGTGGACCCTCTGGCCACGCGACATGTGTGAACTGTGGCTTGGGCTCCCTGCAAGTGAGGATTTCAGACGAATCACCTGCTCTGATGATGGTCAACCACTGACTACCTGTGGGCTCTGGGTCCTGCTGCCCAGGACTCTGGCGGGCTCACTTCAGGCCCCACCGTGCCCTGCCTGGACGGCAGGTGATGGGTCGCCACTGAAGGACTGGATACATGAGAGGCGGCAGCACGGGCCTTGCCCCCTGCGGGAGAGGGATCCTTTCACAGACCTGTCCTTGAAGGACAGACACTGGCACTGAGGCTGCCGTTCCATGGCTCCTCCTCCTGGGGACCCTGGGGTGAAAGGTGCTGCCAAGGTGCCCAAGACACGGTTCCCTGGCCCTGGCTGTTCACGGTTCCTGCCTCCAAAATTCTACTGCCAGCCCCAAGTGGACACAGCTCTGAAATATCCCTCACTGATCGCAACTCAATTAGGCATTTCACTCAGTGAGGTGATAGCCTCACAGGCTGATTGTATGTGTTGTCAAATAGTAATAGTACCCTACTTTTGTCAAAATTTTTTCATACTCTTATTTTTTTAGAGACATGGCCTGGCTCTGTCCCCCAGGCTGGAGTGCTGTCGTGTAATTACAGCTCACGGCAGCCTCTGCCTCCTGAGCCCAGGCAATCCTTCTGTCTCAGCCTCCTGAGTAGCTGGGACTACAGGAGTGCACCACCATGACAGGCCAATTTTAATTTTTTTGTAGAGATGGAGTCTCACTATATTTCTCAGGCTGGTCTCAAAGCCCTGGCTTCAGGCGATCCTCCCACCTCAGCCTCCCAAAGACTCTCAAGGTGCTTGGATCACAGATGTGAGCTGCTGGGCCTGGCCAATATTACCTTTCCCATCCCAGCTTTCTTTCTAAAAGAATGACACAATCTACATTCCATGTCTGGTTTCCCACACCACTTCAGATCCCTTCCAGCGTTCTGTGTATTTTCTGTGTGTTTTCAAAAAACATCACATGGCATCTTAGGCTGCAAGCGTACATCAAATGCTTCTATGCCCGCAATCTGAGTGGGAGAAAAACACCCCTGGCACCGTCCCCAAAGAGTTAATTACTCATGCCCTCGCCACGCGCTGTCTGCGGGCATTCTCTCGTATCTCTGCACGCCGTTCCCTGAAGACAGATCGTCCTTTGGATGTTGTGGATGCTGTGTTCTCCCTCCAAGACACATTGTCTGTTTCTAATTCCTGGGACTGAAGTTTTCTCCTTTAAGAAACCTGCAGATCCAGCATCAAGAACAGCTCTTAACCCTCGTGATCCTCAGCACAAGAACCGGCTGTCCCCCTGCTTCCTGTTCTGACCTTGAAGGTCAGTGGCTCCCTGTGCCTGATGGAGAAAGCGGCCGCCGTGTCCACACTGTGATGGGTCCCTCGGTTTGAGCTCCTGCCCAGAGCCTCAGTGGCCTGTCCCTGTGCTGCGTCCCTGTCACGAGGACGGTGGGACCCCTCGAGCTGCTGTTTCCTGCGTCTTCAGCCGCTGGGTAGACCCCTTCAGGGGGAAGGAACACGAAGGGAGGGAAGAACGAGCTCCGTGCGTTTTAAAGATGAAGGAATATGTGCCCAGGGAATGAAGAAGGTGTCCCGGACAGAGAGAGACGACCGCACCAAACTGGCAGACCAGACTCCCATGAGTGGTGTCAACCATGCAAGGTTGTTTTTGAATTTAATATTTGCCTTTTGATTTTTTCCTTTGACACAAGATCTCCCTCTGTGTCCCAGGCTGAAGTGCAGTGGCAAGGTCATAGCTTCAACTCCTGGGCTCAAGTGATCCTCCCTCCTCAGCCTCTAAGTAGCTGAGACGGCAGGCATGGGCATCCGTGCCCAGCTAATTTTCTATATTTTGTAGAGATGGGGTCTCACTATGTTGCCGGGTCTGGTCTTGAACTCCTGGCCTCAAGTGATCTTCCTGTCTCAGCTTCCCAAAGTGCTGGGATTATAGGCGTGAGTCACCATGCCAGGTAAGAGCGTGTGTGTGCACACAATTAGAACCTCACTGGCCTTCCTTAAATGTGTCGTGGGGCGCAGTGTCACCCCATGTTGCCGTGGACGCAGGTTCCCGGGCTGTGGGGTCCTTGGGTCAGCCCAGTCCCATTCTCACGGTCCCATGGTCCTCCTCCCAGCCTGTCTCCTCCAAACTCTTTCTCATCTATTTGATTGGAGCATGCTTGGCTGGAAAGCACCGTCCACGGCCCGGTCCCACCCACTCTGGAGTCTGGGGCTGAGACGTCACTTAGATGGCGACATTTTGCCTAAGTAGGAAGGTCCGCTAACGCAACCACAGCGCCACTGACAGCCCGGGGGGCGGCTGAGCTCACCCTGGTGGGACCGGGCAGTCTGGCTGGAGGTGCGTCACAGGGTGATGTGCGCGTCCTCTGAGTTGCCCAGGCATTGCTGAGGCGCTGTCCTCGGCCTCTGTGGAGGAGTGGCGACTGCGTCCACAGTTGGAAAAGTTGCCCCCGGTCGATCAGTGGAGGGTTGACCCCGCAGGGCTGGGAAGTAGCTCCCAAGGAAAGCATCGAAGGCTTCTCCTCACCCTGCCCTGAAGCGTCTCCTTCCTCTCAGCAGCAGCACCCCCGGTCCTTGAATTCTGCTTCCTTTCATAGCCACCTTCATGTGGGAAAAGCCAAGACACTTAGCGCGAGCTACCGAACACTGTGTCACTCGGAGCAGAGACACAAGTCTCGAGGCCGACGTTCGCAGGGACTGAGGGCAGCCAGACAGCTTGGTGTCCTCTGTTGGGGAGGGTCTGGCTTCAGGGTGCTGGCGGGCGTGCACGTCCTGGGGCCCGGCTCCCTCGGCAGGAGCAGGAGCAAGTGGGTCCCCCTCCCCGAGGCACCCACTCTGTGCCTCACCATCCTTCTCACATGGGTGTCAGGCTGTAAACCAGTGAGCCTCAGGCCTGGTGGGACGGCCACAGCCCTCCCCTGCCTCAGAAGGTGGCTTTGGGCAGGGCGGGTCTCCTGGAGGCCTGGCTTCTCCGGTGGTGCAGGAGGCAGAGGTGGGTCCAAGTGACAGGACCTCCATTGGGGGTGCAGATCACAAGAATCGGGGGCGTGCCTGGGAGGCACAGCTCCCTTGAGGGTCCTGGATCTTGGGGCCGGGGGTTTTGGCACTGGCAGGTTGGGACATGTCCCCAGCAGCGTCTGGGGCTCCCTCACCCCTTCGGTCTTGGACATGGGCTTCCTGGTGGTGGATGTGGGTCTTTGTGGCCCTCCCTGCATTCAGAGCAGAGGCCTCTGGACACGTCGCCCTGACACCAAGCAGCACGAGAGCTGCTCTCGCTGTGCATCTGCAATGTGTCTCTTGCACATCTACCGTGTGGGACTCTGCCACAACGTGGAACTGGTGGACATGCCTGCCTTTGGGAGTCCGGCCCGTCTGTCCAGCCTACCTTGTTACACACGCGCGACTCACAGGGCAGCAACGACCTCTCAGACTTCTCTGTGGATTCCAAAGACCGAACAAAACACCAGCCCTGCTGGCTGGGGGAGAGGGATGGAGGGCGTGGCTAAGCCCCAGACCCCACCAGCCTATAAGCACAAGCCCTGTGGCCACGTTGCAGGACAGGCCAGGGGCAGGACCATCCCTGGCAAGGGGTGGGCAAACGCCACAGATTATTCAGCTAAAACTTGCGTGCAAAGTGGTGGGCAGGACGGTGGTGTCCTCTCATGGTGTGATGGAGCCGTGTGACGGGTCTTTTCGAGGGGTGCGTGGGCGTTGTGTGTTGTCGAGGTCATGGGTGACCCATGACGCCTGAGCTAGCTGCCAGGTGTGGAGAGCCCAGGCTAACGCCATCTGTTCCACACTCCCCAAAGGCCATGTCAGTGCACAACTCACGCTCGCACAGCCCGGGGTCCCAGGGGGCCTGTGCACAGATCCTTGTGCTCTCTCAGGTTTTCACTTCCAAGATGGCAAAGAAAGCAAGAAGCGATGGTCATGCCAAAAGCGGCCATGGCCACATGCAGCCTGTTTGCTGCACCAACAGCACCCGATCGTGCCCAGGAAGCTGCCTCGGGACATGCTGTCGAGGTCATGGGCATCAGGGATGGCTCTGAGGCGTGTGCCGTGGATGCTCCATGACCCCGAGCCGTCTGTGGGCTGCATTGCCATGTGAGTCGCCCCCTCACAGCTGGGTGGTCAGGACTCGAGCTCGGAAAGCTGGAGGACACCCCCACCCCAACTTAGATCTCCGGTGTCGCCTGCCACCTCCACCAGGGCCCACGTGACGGGTGGAATCCCTAAGCATCAAAGGAAACCGTCCTCTTGAGAAGAGAGAAGCGGAAATTAGACACGACAAGAATCCCCCAAGCCCCAAAAGACCCTTTTTTCTTGAGTGAGGATGGTCCTCTCACCCAGATTGGAGTGCAATGGTGCGATCATAGCTCACTGCTGCCTCGACCTCCCGGGCTCAGGTGATCCTCCTGCCTCAGCCTCCTTGGTAGCTGGGGCTACAGGTGTGCACGATCAAGCCTGGCTCCTATTTTGTGGAGACAAGGTCTTACTATGTGACCCAGTCTGGCCTTGCACTCCTGACCTCGAGTGGTCGTCCTGCCTGGGACTCCCAAAGCGCTGGGATTGCAGGTGCGAGACACCGCACCCGGCCAAAAGCACCTTGAGTTGTTCAGACAGCCCCAGTTCCTACAAGTTAATCTGCACCCAGCACTTGCCCCATCAGCCACCCCGGCAGACCAGACCACAGGACAGCGCCAAGGGGCCCTCTGGGACCCTTCCCACCCCAGTGCCAGCAGTAATGGCTGATGACAAGCCACTTCTCAGGGAGAAGGAACAGTGGGTAGATGGCACAAGGCCAGTTCTCCGTCGGGTCGCTGGTGTGTCGTCAGGCCAGAGCCTGGCAGTGTGAGCGCACGCATGGCCCGGGGCTGGGAATTCTCCATGAACACAAGTCTCTCTGCAACAAGGTGCATCTCAGCCCCTCAGGCTGTCCCCAGGAGACCCCGCAGGCCCGCGGCATCCAGGCCGTGCTGTAATGAGATCTACTTAAAGAGAGACACTGCGTCCTGCTGTCACCCAGGGGATGGTAGGGCAGGGTGCGGCGTCCGACCTTCCTGGAGGCAAATCCTCATTATGGCTTCCTGCTTTGTCCTGGACGGTAACGGGTCCATGGCTGTGCCCTGTGTAGACATGACCCTTTCATCACCGATGCAGGCCTGACCCAGCACTGCTGTGTGTGTCTGCCAGGACCACGGCCACCTGGGAATGGGCCAGGCCTCCCAGGTCCTGACTGTGGTGCTGCCTCCCAGGTAAGCAGGGGTTGCTGTCTTTGCCCTCGGGGAATCCTGGGATGAATTTATAATGCTCTAGCATGCCATTTCTGAAGCCACGTTCCAAAGAACACAGCCGCCGTGAGAGCTTAAAAAGCAGCGCAAGAAAGACCGGCTGCGTGTTCCCGTGTCTGTATGGACGTCAGCCCAGAGGGCTTCTCTCAGAGATCCCTGGGGAGTGGAAGCTTCTCCCATCCCTGCCTTCAGTGTATTGGATCCCGGCCCCGTGGAGGTCAGTCCATGTCCACGGCACGCGCTTTTGGGGAGAGGTTTCAGCCCAGTCATTGATTGGGAGCGCCTTCCTGATGACCACCACCACAATTACCGAATTTTAAGGATCACACTCATGACCAAGAGATTGGGTTTTGGTGACATGGAGGGCAGGGGTCAGAGGGAGAGGGAGAGACCGACTGAGCGCCTCCAGGGACGAGCGCTGGGGCGGCAGAAAGCAGCCGTCCCTCGCCTGGCGGCCTTGGGTGTTTCTGCGTCCACCTCCCCACGGCCCTCCCTCTGCAGGGTGACTCAGGTCTGGACACACCCGAGCCCACGTGATCCAGCTGTGCCGGCCAGGCGGGTGTGTGGAGGGGGCGAAGTGCCGTTTTCTGGCCCCCAGGCCAAGCCCAGCTGCGCGGCACCGCCCGGGGTCCGCGACGGCCGCCTGGATGGCACGGGTGGTGCCACGGCGTGGGTGCCGGAGTGGTCTCAGAAGTGCCTGTGGGGGTGCCCGTCTTCTGGAAAGGGTGTCCCTTTGCAGGAGTGGGGGCTCTGCGGCTGTCAGCAGTGCTGCGGGCTGGCCAAGACACAGACCCCAAGCCTGCGGCCACAGGCTGTGCCCACACTGGCAGGGGCCGCAGGCTACCAGGAGCTGACCAGGGCACAGCGTACTCGGGCTTCGCAGACTCCGCAGCCTGTGGACCCCAGCCTTCCGGCCGGACCCTGCCCTGTTCCACTGCCGCTTTGCCTGCAGCGCCGATGTGCCTGAGGGGAAGATCCCGCTTCTCCGTCTTCTCGTGACTTCTCCAGGTTTTGCAGAGCTCGCGGGAGCTGACTCTTCTAAGTTGACTCTTTGCCCGCCCAGCCTCACAGCCAGAGGCCGGGCCCGTTGTGTTTGCAGGCTCAGGACCCAGCCGGGAGTGCCGGCCATCGGAGCGCAGTGGCTCCCGACTGGGCGGGTCAGACCGCCGGACCCTGCGGGTCTGGGCGTCGCCCGTCATCGTCATCGTGGCTCCATTTCCTGGCCGCCTCGTCTCTGACGTTTCCCAAACGGCCTCGGGGGCAGAGGAGCCTGTCCTTGTTTGCAGGACCCACTGCTCCCTGCTTCCTCCAGTGGGCTCCCTTTGGATGGCAGCGTCGGTGTCCACGCATCACGACCGCGTGCACGTCCATCACGAGAGGCAGGGGCAGGACAGAGGCAGGGGGATGGGGATCCGGAATGAGCGAGGCCACAGGTATCACCAGCCCCTTCTCCCGCTGGGGGCCGTAACTAAAGGGGGCCCTGGTGACGCCGCCCACTCGCCCTGCCCCCACTCCTTCCCTTCCCTCCTGGCAGGGCAGGGTCCTGCACGTCACGCGCCTCCACGCGACTCGGCTGCGTCCGTGGGGTACAGGCTGCTTCCTCCCTCGGCTGAGCACGTGTGCGTCAAGGAAACCCAGCCCCCAATTTCCCTGAACTCGGTCTTCCTGCGAGAGCCAGTCTGACGCGGGTGGAGCCGAGCTCTCGGCACACACAGGTGCCAGGCGACACCACTGTGCGGATGACATGCAGCTCGGCATCCTCAGATCTATCCCGGCACCTGATGCTCCTGCAAATGACGGCCTCCGCGCCGCAAAGTAATTCCAGCCTGTCATATTTGTCTTTGGACATTGTAACAAATTATGGTGATTTGTAACATCAAACTCAACTCCTGCATTTGTCCCCAGATGGCAGTGTCGCTGATGGCGAGATTCCAGACATCCATTTATCCTGTGTGGAGCTGACAGTGACGCATGTCTCACAGGTCGCCATGACACCACTTCCCCGTGATGGAACCCTATCACCATCACTCTGGCCGTCCCTGGCGGTCATGGCTCTGTTCACCTGCAGTCTCCTAGGGAGCTGGGACATCTCTGGACTGAGGAGCGGCACGGCCGGCCCCAGCTCCTGGTCCCTGATAACAGTTGTCTTGCCGTGGTGTAGCTGGATGGGGTCAGGGCCTCGGGGAGGGTCAGTCCTTCCCTGCCCGGGCTTGTTCTCTCATTTGGAAGGAAGGCGGGGTCACATCTGTTCGTGGTTTCCAGATCAGTCAGGACCCGCCTTTCAGGGTAGAAAGAACATGCAGGACGCAATTCCCACGTGGGCGTCTGACCTGGGAGAGTGCCCTGGTGCTGGGACCAAAGGTGTCCCCGGCCTCCCATGTTGAAGCCCTGGCCCCCTGGGACAGAATGAGGAGGCGGGCTTGGGAGGTGACCAGGGTCAGATGAGATCATGTGGGCGGGGCCTCATGATAGAAAGAGATCAGAGCCCCTCTTCTTCGGCCAGAGGCATGGCCTACAAGCCAAGAAGGGCCTTCACCAGAAACCGAGTCAGCTGGCGCCTTGATCTCGGGTTTCCAGCTTCAGAACGGAGAAATACAGTTGGCTGCTCAAGCCACCAGCTCCCTGGCATATGTCCCGGCAGTGAGTGCTCTGAGACACCCTGCCTCCCATGTGGCTTCACCCAGGAGGCCTGGGGCTGCCCCACCTCCCCCCCGGGTCGGGAGGCGACCTCAGCCAGCGAGACACCTGGCCGTGCAGGCGAGTGCCGGCACCCCTCCCCTTGTGGATAACTGCTGCCCTGTGGATGCGTCACCACCATGGAGACCGCCTGATGCTTCGCTTCGTGGACGCTGCGACTGACTGCGACGCGAGGTGGCTGGCGGCGGCGCTTTACTACCTGCCTCAGTGAAAGGAGGAAGTTCAAATGGCTGGCTTTACTTTTTTGAACGGAAAGTGAGCTCCGAACTGCAAGCAGCTCCCACAGGAACTAGGCTGGGCGGTGGAGTCGGGGCCCTGAGATGCACATGGGTAACACACACGCTAGTAACACATACATGGGTAACGTACACACGGGTAACATGTGGGTAACACACATGGTTAACATACGCAGGAAGCACACGCGTGAGTAACACACATGGGTAATACACAAGGGTCGCACAGGTGGGTAACATGGGTCACACACATGGGTAGCATGTGAGTAACACACATGGGTAGCACATGCAGGTAACACATGTGGGTAACACATATATGGGTAACATACACACGGGTAACATGTGGGTAACACACATGGGTAACACACGCAGGAAGCACACATGTGGGTAACACACATGGGTAATACACAAGGGTAGCACAGGTAGGTAACATGGGTCACACACATGGGTAGGACATGCAGGTAACACATGTCGGTAACACAGCAAGTAACCTATGTGGGTAGCACACAAGGGTAACGTGCACGCCGGTCGCATACACAGGCACCACGGAGGCACCGGCTGTTGCCACCGCGCGAGTGGGAGGGCTCCCCTGGGCGGATGTGCCCAGCTGCCTCAGCCTTGCCTGTGTCCCTGCCTTTGCCTTCGGGCCGCGCGCTGTCCCCACTGTCCCTGTGACCGCCCCCGTGTCCGTGTCTGCAGCTCAACCGTGGGCGTGGGGGGATCTGGGAAGGGCGAGGAGTCCGCGGCCCGTGCTGTCTCCTGGGCCCCCTTCTGGGCTCGGGACCGGGACGGACTGCTGGCGAGCCCCCGAAGGGCACACACCGGGGTCTTGTCCCACCCCTCACACTCGACGTGCGCTGGACGCTGGAGATCACAGCACAAGACGCAGCCGAGTGTCTGGGGGAGGGAGGGGCACCGCGAGGTGCCCAGCGCATGCCGCAGAAAGCCACGTGGTCCCCTGGAGGCCAGGTGAGTGTGAGGGTGGAGGCCCAGGGGACTTGGGGGACGGGTTCTGGGTGGAGGGGAGGGCTCAGCCGAGGACACGTGAGGATGGAGAAGGCTGGGCCTGGCCCACGGGGTGCTTGGGGTTGTGTCATGGGCCTGGAGTGTGTCATGCAATGTGGGGCCATGGGAGTCGGTCTGGAGACCTCAGAGAGGAAGCCAGGGCAAGAGAGCTTCTGTTACCCACGTGGTGGGCGGCTCAGTGCCCTGTCTCACATGGAGAGTGACAGGCTATGTTGCCCAGGGCCTCACACTGCAGAGGGCGTTCCTGTCACCCTCCCCGAACCTCCCTGCTGTCTGTGGAACTAGGGGGGTGGCCAGCATCACCTCACGACAGACCCGGTGTCAGGCCAGAGCAGGAGGAGAGCAGTCCGGCTCTGCCAGCACCAGCACTAGCCCTGGTGTGAGTCTCTGCCTCCCAAGGCCAGAGCTTCTCCACGAGACTGCGGCAAAAGGGTGGCAATGGCTCAGTAAACTCAAGGGGCAGTTCAGGCTCAGGGTCCGACCTCGTGACCAGCCCGGGCAACCCAGCAAGCCCCCACCTTAATGAAAAGTGAGACAGGAATCAGCTGGGCATGGTGGCGCACCCATAGCCCCAACGACTTGGGAGGCTGAAGTGGGAGGATCACTGGAAGTTCCAGGCTGCAGTGAGCTGGGATCGCACCATGGCACTCCAGCCTGGGAGACAGAGCAAAGCCTGCCTCCACATAAACACACAGATGACCGGGACCGTGGCACATGGCCTGCCATTCCCTAAACTCTGTCTTTTAAAGCCCAGCAGTCCCACTGCTGGGTATCGACCCACAGGAAAAGGGACCACTGTAATCAAAAGTCACATGCCCGTGTGTGTTTATTGCAGCACCGTTCACAACAGCCAAGTCATGGAACCAGCCTGGGTGCCCAAGGACAACTGCCTAGATTAAAAATAAAGTGGCAGATAAACACCATGGAATACAACGCAGCTGTAAAAAGGAGTGAAATCGTGTCCCCTGCAGCAACACGGACACAGCGGAGGCCACCACTCACACGGACTGACTCAGACACAGAAGAGCAAACACGATGTGTTCTCGCCTCTAAGTGGTAGCTAAACGCTTGGTGCTCGGGACACAAAGACGGGAGTGACAGATACTGGGGACGCCTGAGGGAGCAGGCTGGGAGGGGCCAGGGCTTAACAACTACCCATCGGGGGCAAGGTCCACTCTTGGGGAATGGGGCCACTGCCCCTCGATCCGCACCAGTACGCGATGTGCCCGTGTGACAGACAGGCGCTAAAGCCCGAATCTAAAACAGCACGAGCGTTTCCTCCCACCTGGCGGCGAGAGAGAGAAGCGGGGAGCCCTGCCCTGCTGGGGCTCACGGGCCAAGGGCTCACTCTGCCGGACTGTGGTCTGGCTAGGCGTGAGACCCCCAGCCGCCCGCGCGTGCCCCGAGCGGATGTCGGCCCCATGGGTGTTGGGTGGGCGCCAGCCACTCTCTGACACCGCGGGAAGGGCAGGGTGAGGGGACGCAAGACCCGCGAGGCTTCCGTGGGACCCGGGAGTTGCCCGCCGGGAAGGCTGCCTCCGCTTCGGCCACAAGGGAGTCTGAGGCGACACGCGACTGTTTGACGACTGTGCTTCTGTTTACAGGGGCTGGATCAAACGCGTATTTTGGGTGATAAGTGGGAAGTGTCAAAATGAGCCCCATATAAAGTGGTACAAAAGAAACCGTTTCAATGAAATTACATAACGCAAAACAAATCACAGAAACAGCCACATTAAATAGGATTTGCATGCAACATGGCATTATGCAATTTTTGACACTGCGGAGAGGTACTGGGTCTGAAGTAACTATGTTTAGAAAGCAATTTGCAGATTTCTGTTCTTTCAGCGGTTTGAAAGCAGAGATGATTTTTTTGGTGGCTGACAAGTGAACAAAAAGCAATAATTGAATAGTACCATTTACCCAGAAGGCAAGCTGATAATTAGAGGTGTAGCCGACAGTTTGGATTTTATCTGAACAGTGGCAGCTCTGACTTTCTTTTAGGCTGGGAACCAAACCCAGGCCTTGGTTTTCAACAACAATAAAAGAAGAAAATAGGATTTTGTGTCCAGTTCCCCGTCCTGGCTGGCGTGTGTTTCCTGGTCCCTGACGGAAGGTCCGTGGGGGATGGGATGAGTTACCCACTCAGTCTCCGGGAAGCAGACGTCCTCGGTTGCCCACGGGGCTAGGAGCAGAAGGAAGAGACTCTAAGTCTCTGTCCCCGGGCACGCTGGTCACCTGCCTCCAGTGGGTGCTAGCTCCTGGCCGGGCTGCTCCAGGAACTATCCCGTGGCCCCGAGTCCCCCTCGCCCTGGGAGGGAACCCCCCAGACACATGCGCAGACTGCTATCAGAGGCCGGGGATGTTGTCCCCTCCAAACCTCAAGTTGAAATGTGGCCCCCAGTGCTGGCTGGGGCCTGATGGAGGTGACCGGACCCTGGGTGGTCCGCATGGAGGGCTGGGTGCTGATCCGCTGGTGCAGAGTGATTTCTCTGTTAGCTCACAGGAGAGCCGGCTCTGAACAAGAGCCTGGCATTGCCTCTCTCACCACCTGATGTGCCTGCTCCCTCTCTGTCTTCCTCCATGAGTGAAAGCTTCCCGAGGCCTCGGCCGAAGCCCCTCTTTCTCTCTAAATCCCCAGCCGCAGGCCTCCCTTTGTCGTAACGCAAAGTGGACGACACAGTGTGACTTTCAGCTTGCAGTCTGGCTGCCGGTCTGTCCTAGGCCCTGCCGAGAGCGATGCCCGCACTTCTCCTGACTGGCGGTTGGAGTAGGTGGGATACCACCCTGGAAGGCTGGGGTGCGCTGCCTGGTTCCCGGGTCATAGGACATTCACAGCCAGGGACTGGTGAGTCAGAAACCAAGGCTAGACGCGCAGCACCTCCATGGCTGCCCGGTCCCCGTGGCCACCCGCCTCCCTGCCGGCTGTGTGTCAAGGTCCTTCGGGCTTCGGGAGGCTGGCTCTCTGGGGGTCTCCTCCAGGGAGTTCCGCAGAGCCACCAAGGCCTCTCACTATTGACACTCTGGGCACACATTCCAAAATAGCTCCCGCTCCCTTTCATAGCAGACGCTGATGGGAAGGCTGTTATTTATTATTCCATTTTTGGATGCTCATTGTATCTAAAAAGATCAATTAAAACTCTCGCAAGCCTCTCAAGCTTAATTGAAGGACAATTTAGACATCACGGGACGCACGGACTGCAAGGTCCATTGTCATAGCTACTTGGGCGTGGAGCGGCGCCCGCCCCCACGAGCCCTTGCAGACAGAGAGACTCCAGCTGGAAAAGGAACCTTCACATCAGAAGAAAGACAAATCGTCAGCACCTCATTCTTCAACGGATGAAGGGCGCTTCGGAAATAAAAAGTGCATCTGAAAAATGAGGTGGTGCCATATTTGTGCTAAGCCGGCTCCTCTGAGGACCAGGGAACTCATCCGTCGTGCTCCTTGGGGAGGGGCAGCGCCAGGCACGTAGCGCCCACGGCAAAGGCGACCTAAACTCACAGGCTGCCCGCCCAGGCTCGCGGCTCTGGTCAGAAGTCTCAGCTTCATCCGTTCAAGTCTGTTTGTCTGTGTTGTTGTGTTTTGGTGCTGCTCAGACAGTTCTTACTTGGCCACTCAGTCACGAGGAGAGCCCCCAACTCCTTTCCAAGCCCACTGGAGCCACACTGAGCCCCCAGTGTGGGATTCGGGTTAGGCAGGAAAGGTCACTTAAAAGTAGGAAGGGAATAGTCCGCATACTTGTCACCACTTCCATGAGTTTCAGACCAAAATGACGGGGCTCCTCCCCAGCCAGGTCTTCCCAGTCCCCTCAGGTATTCTAACACTATGGACATAAGCGGGCATGGGCTGCACGGCAGTGTGCGGCGTGGCGCGGGCCGGGAAGCGTCTCACCGTGAGGCCTCTTTTGCCTTGTGTCTGGTGGGGCGGGGCGCAAGCGAGACACGGAAGACTCGGCAGTGGGAGGGCTGGAGAGGGCCCCGGCCTCCTCCCTCCGTCCTGCATGGCCAGAGGGACAGGATGCGGCCCTGGGGGTCAGAGCAGGCGTACGTGGCCGGACAGAGACTGCCGCACCGCGGTGCTGGGATTTAGCACGGCGGGTGCGTGCCTTTGGTTTTGGCCTTGGCTCTAAGACGATATCCCCCGAGCCTTGAGCTTTCCTCCATAATGTATAATATGAGCTTAAATCGAGGAATCCCCTCAAAAAGCAAGAGTCCCACATCCTTTATAAGAGGCTGGAAGGAACTTAGAGGTCCACACATACACAGATAAACACACAAACAGGAATCTCCACCTCCGGCGGGACCAGAGAGTTATTCTCACTCCCCCGCATGGCAGGCGGCCCTTGGAGCCCTGCCCACCGCAGGTCCGGCCGGCACGAGCCATCCGCCCCATCCTCGGCAGACGCACAAGCCGCACCGAGTTGTTTCCCCTTGGGCCTCTGATCACACTCTCAAGCACCTCTTTGTTGCTTTGTTCTCGCTGAATTTCCTGGAAGTGCTACCCTGGAAATGCCATAGAAAATGCCTTCCTCACAGCACCTTTGGCCTGGCAACGAACAGCAGCTGTTTTCTAAGAAAGCCCATTCTTCTGAGAGTTTCCACGTAATTGTACTGATTTTGTGGGCTCTGGAAGCCTCCGAGGCACTGAAGGTCTTTGAAAACCAAGAACAATGCGCCAAAACATTTTTGCAGCTAATGACTCTATGAAAGGGAGTGTGTGCTGTCTCGTTGATTAAAGCCCTGCGGCTCACACGGGCCAATTTACCACTATTTACCCGGGATCTAAAAGCCACGAGGCGCTGTGCCCATGGGGAGGTCACGGTCATGCAGACTCACTGGGGGCGGTTTTGATGGAACGCACTTGGAGCCATCCCGTGGCTTCAGAATTCAATGACTTGATTGTAGAATTGGCTACAGAGTCCCGAGAATTAGGAGAGGCTTTGAGAACATCTAGGAGACACCCCAGTTTTACGGATGAGAAAACGGCGACCCGCAGGGGCCCGCCATTTGGCAAGAATGAGGGCTGAGAGACGGCGGCTCTGAACCCCTGAGGGTCTCCCCCGCGAGGCCATTGAGCTTCCAAGCCGGCGTGGGACAGCCGGTCGGGCTGCTGGGGCCTCGGCTGGATGTGGGGACACAGACTTCAGAGACCTAAAATGCACTGTGTCTTTAAAACATGCGGAAGGGCAGAAAGGGAGCTGTTGTGGGCTGAACTGTGACCCCTTAAGACCTAGCTGGTGAGGCTCTCGTCCCAGGACCTCAGGAAGTGACTGTATTCGGAGGCAGGATCTTGCCAGAGGCGAGCCAGGTCAAATGAGGCCGGCCGCAAAGGTGGGCCCTGATCCTGTCCTGCTGGGGTCTTTGTAAGGAGGAGACTTGGACACAGGCAGACACAGAAGGACCACCCTGTGAGGACACGGGGAGAAGACGCGTTGACACAGCAAGCAGAGAGGCCCCAGGAGGAGCCAGGTCTGCCCATACGTTGATCTTGGACTCCAGGGTGTGAGGACGTGGGTGTCTGCCGTCTGAGCCGCCCGGCCTGCCGTGATGGTTATGGCAGCCCTAGTAAACGGTGACAGGGACCAACGAGAACACAACCCCTTGTTTTGAGAAAGGAGCCTGTGTTATCTGGGCTGGGGGCAGTGGTGGACTCCTCCCACCAGACTCGGCTTCTCCATGGCCCCAGGGACATAAGAGTGGGCCGGCTCCGGCCCCAGGAACGCCTGGCGAGCAGGCCCCAACTCTCCTTTCCAGACAAGCCCGGCTCAGCCCCAGACACTGGCGTTCTGCCCTCGCTGATTCTGAAAAACGAAAGGGGACGGTCTGGGCAGCTCCACTGGCACGGTCTCCTTGTGGGTCAACCCGGCAGAAGGAACGCTTCCGCTACTGCCCAAGGGGCCGTGTATTTCAGGACAGACTCACAGAAACAAAGCAGCTGAGGCGGCCCTGTTCACGGAAGGAGGTCAGGGCGACTTGCACGTGAAACACATGCAGGAACAGGCTCTTCAACACCTGGAGAACCGCAGGACCCCAAAGCTGGACAGCGCCTACCGGACGGCGACATCCAGCCCCGTGGTGTAGGGACGGGCTGAGCTCGACCCGCCTTCTCCCTGAGGCCAGTGCCGTCTGCACTGCAGGAGGTCACCTGCTTGCAGGTCTGAGGTCAGGAGAGCCCTTGTCTGCAGAGGGAGTCGTGTCAGCATTCGGTGACTGTCAGCTTCCCCACACCTCAGCCTCACACCATGCAGGTTTCAAAGTCTTCTGTGTGATTGTGAGACGTGTGGGTTTGATCTCGTGTCTTCCTGAGAAAGGGCCGTTTGTTTAACTTGCTGAAGCGTGTCCTCTTTCCTTCTTTTGTTTCTTGGCTTTGCCAGTGAAACACAATCAGCCACGTGTGTATCAAATGCATTTTCTCACTGGTGTGGACTTAGAGAGGCCAAGCATCCTATTATAAAAACCTCAAAACCTAAAATAATGATTCATTTCTTGTTGCCAGAAGAATGATTTTTCTTTTTTCTTTTTTTTGAGTTGGAGACTCACTCTGTTGCCCAGACTGGAGTGCAGTGGCCACTCCCGGTCACCGCAGCCTCGACCTGCTGGACTCTGGTGATCCTTCTGCCTCAGCCTCCCAAGTAGCCGGTACTACAGACACGTGCTACCACGCCCGGCTAATATTTTGATTTATTGTAGAGATGAGGTCTCGCCAAGTTGCCCAGGCGGATCTCAAACCCGTGGGCTCAGGCACTCCACTCACCTCGGCCTCCCAAAGCGCGCGATGACAGGCTGAGTTGTGAAGCCCGGCCAGAATGATTTTTCTAATGGTCGGAGCCAAACGCAGGCAGGCTGAGTAAGGAGCGGACGCCCCCTGCTCCTGTCCACCCCTCCATTGTGACCCCCAGAGGGACCCCTGTGTCCTCGTGACATTCCTGGCAGCTCTGGGAATTCTCGTTAACCACGCCTGCGTCTGTAGTTCCCACCAGCCACAGATTCTGGAACTTGCTAAACTTTTATCATCATTTGTTAATGCAAAAATAAGAGATTTTTAAAGAGTCTTTCTTCTGGTGAAAGCTTATACCATAGCCCAGAAATGAAACATGACCTGGGGCGTCCAGCGTCCTGGGGCGTCCAGGCCCTGGGAACCTGTGTTCACACACCTCCCTTCCAGCCCCTTTGGCGGAGGGATCCCAGGGTCTGGGGGGTGCCTTGACCTCACAAAGGTTCCGCCCGGCTCTTAACAGTGAATGTTTCTGGGAAAAGATTACCAAGGACTCAAGTTACAGGGAGTGAGGGCTGAGTGGGGCTTGTCAGAATGAGAGGACACCAGTGAGGACCACCTGAGCAGTCTCTCACTGCAGCCTGGAGCTGGTGGCCTCTAGAGGGGCAGCCTGGCCACTCTGGGGAGGCCTCACAGGGTGAGTGCAGGTTTCTGTGCTCTGGGTGGGCCTCCTCCCCGTCACACCAACAAGTCATTGAGGACAGAACCACTGTGGGTCCAGAGAACACCCACGCTCCAGGGGGAGTGGGCCAAGTCTGTGTGGTCCTGGCAGGTATTATTTTATTGACCTAAATTTTCTGGTCAGGGGTGGTGGCTCACGCTGTGATCACAGTGCTTTGGGAAGTGGAGGTGGGAGGATCGCTTGAGGTCGGGATTTCAAGACCGGCCTGGGCAACAGAGTGCGACCCTGTCTGCACACACACAAGAAAATAATAAATTATCTGTGTGTTTTGCCTTTTGCTTCCTGTGGTATTGAACTGCTAATTCATTCATAGATTTAGTCACTCATTCAGCAACCATTTGCAAGGATTTTCAAGGCCGGCACCAAACAGACACCTCAAGGCCTGTGCCGATTCACAGCCAGACACCAGGTGGCTCATAACATCGGGAAATTACTGCTTTAATCATTAATTACCAAATAAATGTCACTTTGCTGGGACAATATATGCAGTGATTTCTGTCATAAATTGACATCTGTAAGTCATAAACGGCTTAGTTTTAGCTGCTTTTAATTGCCGAATTTTCCCAAGCTGCATGGCGCACGCGTTTGGACGGGGTTCAACTTCTCTGGCACCAGCGCCTTCAAGAACTGGCATCGACTGAGCACCCGGCAGGTTCTGATGCTTTCAGCCGCGCACGGTGCAGTGGCTTGCTCACAAAAGCTCTTGGCCCAGTCCCAGCAGAGGTTTCGTGGAAGGCAGGAAGACCCTTTAATCAGAGAGGAGATTCTAGCGGGCCTCAAAGGCGGAGGGCGGCTTCCTCGTGGAAGATGGAAATCAAAGGCAGCGGCGCTGTAATGGACGCGGCCTGGCTTCTCCTCTGTTTGATTTCCAACAGGTTATTCCTAGAGGAACCACAGTCCTTTCTACCCGGAAGCATAAAATACCTGCTTTTGAGAGCGCTGCCAGGGCAGGCTAGGAATAAAGAAGGTGTCTGGAGCACAGGCAGGGCAGCTCACGCTCTCCTTCCAAGCAAGGGAAGGCCCAAGAACAGCAGGCTGACAGCTCTGTATGCGGTTGGGGAGGCTGCAGCTCCCTCTCCCAGACCAGGTCCACCCCCACTTGCCAATGAAACCCACACTCAGAAGCCGAGGACTTTGGAAATAACATACATGACAGGCAGAGCAGGCCTGCGGACTGGCGGCCAGAAGTTGGTACAGGGTCCTCTGAGCCCACCGCAATTTAAGCCCCATGAGGACAAACAGCTGGCTGGTGTGTTTAAGTTCAGACTCGATGCCTGGGACCCTACACCTTGTAAGCGCCTGGGACTCTGCATCTGCAAGTACCTGCTATCTGGGTTGTTTTTGAGGGCTCGGTAAAGGCAGCTGAAGGCCCGACATGGGCCCAGTGCTGAGACCCTGGGCAGTTCCCCTCACGTGAGGTTGCAGCTGGCTGGCGACCTCAAGCTGCTAGCGTTGTCCTGCCAAGTCCCGGAGAGACACACGCCATCTCCAGAGACAAATACCTAGGGGGTCCCTTCTCCCCACCCAGGACTCTGCAGCTCGTTCTGGAAAGGCAAGTGGCTGTGGTGGAGCTGGAAGAAGCCTGAGTCAATGCTGTTGCTTGTGGATGCTAGTCTGGCCACTAGATTTCACAGTGGCTTGCTCTTGGAGCTGTCCCTGATGACCGTCCAGGGCCCTGAGTGCTAATGTCCCCGGAGAGGGCAAAGCATCTCCTATGATCGTGCAGGTGACTTGGGTCACCATGTCCCCAGGGGCTGTCCTCTGAGAGGGCGGCCTGGTTCCCACCGTGGGCCTGCCTCCAAGGAGAGCTTCCCTCTGGGGTGTGGCAAGCACTGGTTAAACTGACTGTGTGTGGGGACAGGAGCCCTGATGACTAGATCCTAGTTCAGATTCTGACAGAAGAAGGTCTCCGGATCCCTGGAGAGGTGGCATTGAGGTCAGCAGTGGGGGAATCGGGCAAAAATCAGACCAAGAGGACAAAGGGCTGGCTCACTCAGCGACCCCACAGCCCGCCCGGGCCAGCTGGTGACTCAAGACATGTTAAGACAGGTCATGGGGTCCCCTTTGGATGGGTCAGGGCTTTCCATCATGAGCAGGAAAGAAAGTGATCGCACCAAACAAGGGACACAATTCATCCAGGGACCCCGTGCCGGGGGTGTTTCCATGGCTGGGATGGTGGCCTCTCAGCGGTGCCCGCTTCGGTCCTGAGGAGCCCTGGGCTCCTGTTCCTTACGATGTCAGGCCCACATCGGAGCCTGTCCAGACAAGGCACCCTGCTGCCCAGGAAAGGGGCAGCTCTCAGTCTGAACTACTTATGTTCACACCCAGGACAAAGCAAAGTCAGAAGTCTCCTCCTTCCGAGGTGGCTTGGATTATTTATCCAACAAATCTGAAGACTCCTTGGATTATTTATCCAACAAATCTGAAGACTCCAGACTCATCAGCCCCCAGTGCAGTGCCATAAAGATTCTTTTAAAAAAAGGGAGCCAGGTTTTTTTTTCTGGGCCCCCAAATTGAACCAAGCATCCAAAGCCCAGCCTTGGAAAGAAAGTGAAATTAGATCTGCTGTCTCCCTTGTGGCTCCCAGGAGGTCATGGATGAGTAATGAGAGATGTCGTCACACCCCAAACACCACTGTTTTCGCAGAGCAGCAAGACTTTAACAAGCTTTTCCACCCACAATAAGCAGCAGGAAACCAGAGAAGGGCGCATGCAAGACCTGGGGACACACTGAGTCATCGCACGCATGTGGGTCCACGAGGGCCAGGGGTCAGGGCGTTCCCTCCCACATCTGCAAGGCAGGAGCCTGGCAGCCCCAGAGGTCCAGGCGACAGTGAGCCTGGGGTCAGGAGAGGCAGAAAGGGACCTGCTCCCAGCCTGGGGACCGGCAGGGTGGGAGTCCAGGGTATCAGAGCAGACACAGCCTCATAGGACACAGGGTGTCCATCTACACCTCCCAGGACTCTGTCTGGTTGTCCATCTACACCTCCCAAGACTCTGTGTGGTAGTCTGTCTACATCTCCTGGGACTCTGGCTGGTGGTCTGTCTACACCTTCTGGGACTCAGTCTGGTTGTCTGTCTATACCTCCCGGGACTGTGTGGTTGTCAGTCTGTACACACCTCCCGGTCGTCTGTCTACACCAAGGACCCAGGTCAGGTGGTTGTTGCTGTCTCTGAGTGAGGTACATGGAGAAAACAGTCCTCTCTACCGAGTGCCCATGGCTGGACCTCACCTGTTTCTCCAGCAGGGCCTCGCTCTGCACTACGGATTTGCATTTCTAAGCCCCTAGACTTTCAGACCAGCGACATCCAACAGAAATGTAATGCGGGCCACATGTGCAGTTTTAAATGTTCTAGTAGCTACAGTAAAAAAGTAAAGTTAATAATAAATGTTTAACAACCCAATAGATCCAAAATATAATATCGACATATAACAGCCCAAAGGCACCAAGGTGGCATCTTGTATGCGTTTTTTGTGCTAAATCTTTGGCATCTGTGTGTGCCTGACATTTGCGACGCACCTCAGTCTAGGCCAGACGCATTCCAAGTGTGCAACTGTCACCCATGCCTGTGGCTGGTGGTTTGGACATCACAGAGTTTGATGGCTTCTTTGCAAGGTGCAAGGTGTCCAGAAATGAATTCGTTGTCATCAACCCCAAACTCACTCATTGCCTTGACTCATTTTCGTGACTGACTCCATACTCTGTTCACCAGATTCTTCCTCAAGCACGTCCTGAGGGTTTGCTACATGCTCACCACGCTTAGAGCAACAAAGATTCAAGAGAAAACAGCATGAACAAAAGGCCAAATCTGACCCCTTCTCCATTCACCCGGTCTGGTAACTGAGGGATCATTCTGCAGCCTCTTCTTGATCTTGGACTCTGGGGGGCTGCTGAACCTTCCAGGCCTACCTCCTTCCACCACATCTCTGCCTTGCAGATCGTGGACCTGATTTCGCGTGCGGTGAACAGCTTCCTGAATCAGCCTTGTGAACCACCATCATACAAACCCTCTTCCCAAAGGCCAAGGCCTTCAGGGCCTCCCTGGAGTTCGGGGCCCTCCAGACGTGGCCCAGAGCTGTTGCCCTACCTGGCCCCTGCATCCCCATGTGTCATGTCACAGCCAGCCAGGCCTGCTCATCTAGGAAGGCCGCTTCTGGCCTCTGCTCCTGCTCCCTGGCAGTCCCTGAGATACGCAGGTCGCACCCCGCAGCCGCCCTGCTGAGACGCGTCTGTGGCTTGCGGCCTGTGAACAGCCTCCCCTGGGATGGTCCCTCATCCCGAGCCTGGACCCTCACGCCACAGTCTGGCCATTCTTACTGCGGTTCTTGGGGCGTCCCCCATGTGTCCTTGCCTCCTGGGGACTGTGGGTTAAATGTTCTATTAGCTAAAACTCACAACCGCTGGCGGGTGCTTTTGCTTCTCTTATCCTCAACGTCTCTGACAGGACGGCGGAGGCAATGGCAGTCACCCTTGGGAGGGCCCCGAGAGGCCATCGTGTGGGCCGAAGAGGACACGTGTGAAGAGCTGTTTCTGCGCCAGGCAGATGCTCAATGCATATTATTGTCTTCCTTCTTCCTCTTCCTTGATTCCTCCTTCACCAAGTGCTCCCTGAATCTCCCAGCCAGGAAGAAGCGCCTCCCTTGCTGAGCTCCTGACACCCCCCGGCCCTCTCTGTAGTGGACAGACAGCCTATGGTGGTGGCATATGCATGTGCCATCTCGCACGTGACCTTCCAACACCCTTGGCCTCTGTGGGGGGGACACAGTCCATCTATTTTTGCGTTTATTTTTCTAGAGATGTTGCCCAGGCTTGTCTTGAACTCCTACTCTCAAGTGATCCTCGCACCTCAGCTTCCCAGATCGCTGGGGCTATGGGTGTGAACAACCATGCATGGCCTGTGGTCTGTCTGCTGTGCTGCGTGTATCCACATGTCGCCTCTCATATCAGATGCTGCTGCTGCTGGCAGTGGCCTGAGTTAATCATTGGAGCCCCCTGCCCACTTAAATGTTGAGGCAGTTAATAAAGTTCTGTTGGATGAAAACAGAGCACTGATGCAATTGGGTTGCTTCATGGAGCAAATAGGCCCTGGCTCATGGACAGACACACACACATGTGCATGCATACAAAACACGCACAAGCACACATGTCCACTCACGTGCACACACAAACACATGCACACACACACACACACACGGGGAAGAGGGAAAAAGAGGAAGGGCGCATACTCCCAGCTCTGTGAAATTCCACGTTGGTGTTGCTATGATTGGTCTTTATTTCTGTCTTCAAAAAACTCAGAGCTTTGTGATACCTCAGTGTCCACCGATTGATTTATCAGCTCTTGGGGTTGGGATGAATTCAAGGTTGGCCTTGGTGTGAATTCAAGACTTCCGGGATGCTCATCCCCGATTTTCAAGGGCTGAGCATCCGGGACATGGTCCTTCCAGCAGTGGGGCCTGACCCTGACCCCAGACCCTGCCCATGCCCCACGGCCTGGCCGGTGTCGCCCACTGCAGGCAGCACGGGCATCCTGGGTCCTGGGCAGGGCTCGCCACTCTCTGCTTGGGAAGGTGTCCTTCCGACCGCCCGATGACACGGACGCCAGATCGCGGAACGGTCCCTCAAGAGCACTTCATGTTCTGGTCTTTCCATTGCACCATGGTCTGTGACATGCCAGTAAGCCTTTGTTTGTTTCTTAATCTATGTCTTGGACCTGCTTATGGGAGTCATCTCTCTGGTGAAAATGCAGTCTGTTTTTATTTTTGTAGAGACACCCACATGCATTATACTGAAACCTCTTCTCGCGTCTTTTGAAAACATCTAACTTCAAGAATGACCATTGCATACACACAGATTCAATGCATCTTCATGAACCAGTATAACACCTGGGCTCGTATGTCGTGCGATACAGCCCTCTCTTCTCCAAGACCACCCTCTTCCCCCGTCTCTTCTGTCTTCCTAGAGCCACTGATATTCTTGGAAGTTCTTAAATATAACTTAAAGCATGTACAAGGGAGGAGGGGCCCCGGGGGAAGCAGAACGGGAGATGGGCCAGTCTCTTGGGAAAACCCAGAAGTAACTGGGGAACATTTGTACGGACGGGGTCAACTCCTACCACCGGGACAAGAGCGTTCGGAGACTCTAAGCGGGTCATCTAGAGTCGTTCAGCTTACAGGGTGCTCTCTCTGGTGAGGACAAACCGCTTGTCTTTGTTTTCTCTCCTCTCTTGTTTCCTAGGATTCATACGGGCTGACTACACATTGTGTTTGTGGCATACACCAAAGGCACATATTTTGCAAAGTGATAATAATTAGTATTTTATCTGAGGCAGATTCCAGGAGAGAAGAGGAAACTGCTGGCCTTTTGTCTGGAAAAGCTCTCCATTTAAAAAATGTGTCGGTGAGCCTGGGGAGCCTTGGCCTTGTGATTGTTTCTGAGTCTCCACAACCCTGCGGGACAGCCTGGTCCCTGTCTAGCCCTGCCCGAGGAGAAAGTCATGGTGTCAGACTCCTTGTGAGGGCTGGTCCAAGAGTGACCAGGTCGAAGGAGCGCGAGGCTCTGTGAACGGCATCTGTGCGCGAGGCTCTGTGAACGGCATCTGTGCCCCAGCTGAGCTGAGCCTGGTGAATGACCGAACGCCTCGTGAACAGCGGGTGTGCCCGCACCTCCCTGGGACTGCCTAACACTTATTTGTGAATCTGGCTGACTTCAGGCTGAGCTTTCCTTGTCACTTCTCGTGTGTAGGTGGCCAGTTGCTGGGTGGACCAGGGGCAGGCTTTGATTGAGTCCTGGTGTAGGGGAAAAAAAGTTACATTTTCACTCTAAATAAGTATCTCCTTCAAAGAACGACACTAAGAAACTGCTCCTTGGCTGGCAATTCTAATTTGCTTTCCCAAGTTGCTCCTCTGAAGACCAGGTTCCATGAAATCCGAATTGCTTTTCCTCAGTAGCTGCGCCCACGAGAAGGGGAAGATCTTGGGACGTCATGGAGGGTGTCGTAGCGGCCAATGCAGGGAAAGGACACATGTGCTTAGGGTAAAACAATTGCACGTGGTCCCACGATGCGTATTTTCGTGGGACGGCAGGTGGCTGATTTAAGGAGAGTCGTGGCGATTCTGGTCATTGGCTGAAGCGTCAGTGCCATGTTGTCAAAGGTCGCCATTGTGCTCTGCACAGGAAGCCGCCTTGCACACTGCTGACTTTGGCAGATGCTGTGATAACAGCTCCTTGCTGCGTGTCGTCACGTTAACCACTAAGTTCTGCACGCATGCTTGCCTCCAAAGTTTGCTTCCATAAAACGATGCTGTTTAAATTCTAATGTCTGGCGGAAGGGATTTTTACGAGCGCAAAAAAAAAAAAAAAAAAAAAGAATGTGACTATGGCTGGCTTAAAAGCAATAGGAAAACCGGAAGTGAAGATGCCTAGCTATAAAATGCTCCGGCCAGGAAGGGAAATGGGAACCTCTGGGATGGAGGAATGCCGTGTGAGGTGAAGGCGTGCGAAGCAGGCGGGGAGGCGGGCCGAGTCTCACCGTAGACTTGGAGCTGATGCCTGGAGCTGCAGAGCTCTGAGAAGGAGAGACGGGTGCCCCGGGGAACCGCGCGGGGAAGGGGTGTGGCCACGTGGGGAGATCACACAGAGACCAGGGGTCCTCCTGACGTCAGACGATGACCGTGGGCCTCCCCCAAGAAACACAGTCCCGCCGGCCGTTCGGCCCACTCATCTGGGAGGTGGTGGCTCCGTCTTTGGAAAGCCCACCCGCCCACTTCTGAACCCTCTTCCAAGAAGCTCACGCAGCCCGAGCGTCCTAGATGCCCTCTTCCCCGTGTCCACGAAGCCCCCGGCGTGACAGGATGGCGGCACCTGGTCCCGCCTGGCACGCTAGTGGGTGGGGGTGGGTGCCCGTCTTGGGTCTCGCAGGTCTGGCACCCAGGCCTGCCCCCGTTCTCCCAGGGGAACCCACGCTGGACCCTGTACTGCCATCTGCTCGTGAAACCCAACACAAACTGCCCCAACACCCACCATGCTGGAGGGACAAGGGAGGACAGAGGCCCCTGCCCTGCATCTGGGCTCTGCTGGGCACTCCAGGTGCGTCTGTGTGCCCGCGACGTCATGGGGCAGCCACATGTCTCGATGCTCAGCACCTTGGAGACGGCGCCTCGTCCTCCCTCCCTCTCAGCTGTGCTCCTCTCCAGGACCGATGGCTGCCATGCGCTTGCTGAGGGAGGGCGGCCTTTCAGAGGGGAAAGCTGAGGCCCAGAGGTGAAGCCCTGGCTCGGACAGAGCGGCCCTCCAGGTCCCCGACCCTTGGACGTCTTTGCATCTGACTGGCAGGGGCGATTCAGAGACACGAATGGTGATGCAGTGTCCCCCTAGCCAGAGCAGCTCGCTTCCAGGGACCTGGACCACATGCTCCCTCTACGTCACGGACTCTTGACAGGTTACTGAGAAACATGGCTGAGGCATGCCACAGCCACTCAGTGACTGCCGGGGACCTGCAGGCCAACTGCCCAGGGACAGTGCCGCCTCCGGCCTGCCTGGGAGCCCCGCCCAGGAGAGACGCTCCAGCAGAGGATGAGCTGGCTCGGCCGGCTGCCTGGGCTAAGTGGTCGGTGCAGGGGGGCTGGAGTCCCACACCATCACACAAGGAGCCTGACGGCTGGTCGGCAGCACATGCCCCCTGCCCCCACGGAATTCTCCCCACCAACGTGGGGCTTGAGGGCTTCACCCCCGAAGTCTGTGGCTTCCGGAAAGGCCATCTGCCAAGATGCTAGCTGCAAAACTAGCACCAAATGGAAGTACACTAGAGGTCTTCTCATGGAGAGAACCGTCTCCGCGCCCCTGCTGGGCCGGAGTGAGGCTCGGTGAGCCGCACGCACAGACCTACGGCTCAGGCCGGCACCCGCGTGGGGGCTCTGGGATCGACAGTGGCGGGTTGCTTCACGGTGACGCACATGGGGGATCCCGTGGCACTAAGTCACCCTGGCTGTTCTCGTTCCCCAAGTGAATAAGCTATAATTAATGTGGTGACCTGGGAGGAACAGAGGGTCCGGGTGGGAGGTAGGAGGTGAGAAGACCAGAGAGAGAGACAGAGGGGGAGAGAGAGAGAGAGAGAGAGAGAGAGAGAGAGAGAGAGAGAGAGAGAGAGGCAGAAAGAGACATACAGAGGGATACACAGAGACAGAGAGACACGGAGATATATAGAGACAGAGAGAGAGTGACAGAGATATAAAGAGACAGAGAGATATATAGAGAGACAGAGAGAGATACAGAGAGCCAGAGAGACAGAGATACAGAGAGATACAGAGAAAGAGACAGATACAGAGAGTCAGATAGAGATAGCGAGAAAGAGACAAACAGAGAGATAAAGAGACAGAAGGAGATACACAGGCAGAGAGAAAGAGAGATACAGAGAGACAGAGATGTCCAGAGAGGAAGAGACAGAGCCAGAGAGAGCACAAGCCTGAACCGGACCCTGTCAGAGACTGTCCCTCGCATGTGCCCTGGACACACACCTGAGGGCGACCCACTCCCGCAGCCACTGGGGGAACCTAGTCTCTGACTCTGCATGGAGTGGCTGCTCACCCGACATCTGGGGTCGGCGGGCTGCCACGGGTGCCCACCCAGCCCGTGTCTCAGTTTCTGATTCTATTCTTAGACTGTACACTGAGAACCGTAGAGGAGGAGCCAGGAGCCGGTGTCTCCATCCAGCGCCCGTCTCCTCCTCAGGCCCCAGGTGGTCCTGCCACGTCCAGATCATCAGATTTTGTTGCCTGTAAATCTCAGCATCCTCACACTCTAGACACATGTATGTTATTTTCTAAAATATGCTTTTTTTCTTAAAATGCAATACTATGATCATAGGTTCAAGAGTGTCTTGTAAACAACTTTTTGAAAGAATGGCAGAATTGAGAGCTGCTTCTTTTTTATTTCCATCTTTCCACACTGCCTTGGGATATTGGTGATTATTATTTAAATCCCAAAGGGGCTAAGAATAACTTGCATCATCTGTCACTGTTTCTCTCCTTGATTAAATTACTAAACCACCGCTGGGTGCTCCGTTTTGGACATAACAATTTCTTGTCATCGAAATCTACGTGTATTGATTTTTAGCACCAAGGACAAGGTTTCTTGTAACACGTAAATATGCAGAAATATATCTTAAAATGACCATAAAACTTCGGTACGATTTAGAAAATCTTAACTGTGTTCTGTTATAGCACATTGATTTGTGAGGTTTTGTATTTTAATGGGATTTTTTGAGTTTCCTGTGCTGCTATTTATGAATGTTTCAGGAATGGCGAGTTTATTTATTCATTTTATCATTTTTTTTGAGTCAGGGTCTCACTCTGTCCCCCAGACTGGAGCACAGTGTCAGAATCATGGCTCGCTGCAGACTCGACCTCCTGGGTTCAGGCGATCCTTCTGCCTCAGCCTCCTGAGTAGCTGGGCCTACACTTGCATGCCACCACGCCTGGTTAATTAAAACATTTTTTTTGTAGAGACAAGACTTCACTATGTGGCCCAGGCTGGTCTCAAAGTCCTGGGCTCAAGCAATCCTTCCGCCTCGGCCTCCCAAAGTGCTGCTGAGGTTGCAAGCGTGAGCCACCGCCCCTGGTCAGGAATGATGAGTTTAGACTGGGATTAAGTCTGAGGCAGATTTTCAGGAGAAGCATTAAATTGCGTGCTCTCGTGCTGTCCTCTTTCCCTCGCTGCTGCTCTCCGGGGCTGCCTCAGTTTAGCTCACCCTCGTGGCGTCCTCTGGCACCGCACACAACAGGTGCACAGAGGGGTTCCAGGGACACACCGAAGGTACACCGGCCAGGTGCTTGGCCTCACGGCTCGGAACAACCTCCCTCTGCCTCTCTCCTGAATGTGTCTCCATTCTGATGTGTCTAGGACCCCCTTGCTTCTTTGTAAAGGCCTCTGTTGATGCGTGGACCTTTTCGCTTGCATAAGTGGGCGTCAGACATCATTTCGGTCTACTCTCATACCCATTGGTTTCACACGGCTATGGGTCAGCGTGGACACAGCTGGGGGACGGGGACAGAGGAAGGACCAAGCTAAAACCCACCAAGCTTAGGAGAGAGCACGGAGTCGGGAGGACAGGGTAGATACAGGACGTGGATAGTTCAGGACCTGGGCAGGGCCCCAGAGATGCCACCGCCCTCTGAACGCTTTTGGTGAGACGGGACCTGCCTCTGGAGCTGTCACCATCCACAGGGCTTTAGTGGCCAACGTGGAGGATGGCCTTGCTGCTTCGGTCATCTCTGAGGCAAGAGTGAACGACGGCCCTGATCGCAGGACTCAGGGCAGATGCCCACGGAGTCTCGGAGGAAGCCTCCTTCTGGAGGGAGCCCACTGTGGGGCCGTCCCTGCTTAGTGGAGTTGAATGAATGCCATGTATTTATCCTAATAAGTGAAGACTGTGTGATGTGAAGGAAGCGGCGTTTCTAAGAATAATTCTGAATAGGCTCAGAATCAAAGTACAGAAGAAAGAGCTGAAACCTCTCCCCCGAGGCCCTTTCCTGGCTTCGCCCTCCCGCGGGGGACACGCGGCTTCCCTGGACCGGGAGCATCACCAGCTGCTGCTGAGACAGAGGCACGCACGCTCAGGAGTGTAACTTTTGATCTGTTTTTACTAAAAAAAAAGCCTGTATGACAGGGTCTGTTTACGGTTTCATGAAAATATTTGCATGGTGCTTGCTGGCGAAACTATAATTTATTTCAACTGTCTGCTTTCTCTGATACTGCCTCTTTATAATTATAGGAAGAAAAACAGAAACAACGTGGAGTTGTTTGAACCTCCCTCCTCTGGGATTTGAAGCATTTTCCTGCTGAAAGTGGGTAAGCATCGCGGGCCTGGTGGCGGCTGCGGTTCCCGAGGGGCCACAGAGCTGGGGGCCACGGGCGTCGGCCCTGTGCTTCCGCCGCCTGCCGCCTCCGGGTGGTTCCTGTGGATGCCGCTTGGATGCTCTCCCTCCAAGGCTTCTGCTTAAATGCAGTTCCCAGGGGTGGAGGCAGGGCCTGGTGGGAGGTGAGCGGGTCACAGGGCCCGTCCCTCAAGGGTGGCCGGTGTCCTTCTCACATTCACTGTGGGCACATGGCGTCCTGGGACATGGGCTTGGGGCACATCCACCTGGGCACAGGACGTCCTGGGACAGGGGCTTGGGGCATGTCCACTGGGGGCACACAGGGTCCCGGGATGTGGGCTTGGGGCAGCCCTTCCAGATGGAGGAGGAGTGAGAGCCCCGTCTCTGTCCTCTGGAGCCCGGGGCTGTCTGGCCAACATGACCGGAGCTGCCCAAACAGAGGAACTGGACGCCCAGGCCCTTAACAGCGAGGTGCCGAGCCATGTCCTGTTGATCAGAGACAGAAAGAACACTCCAGAGACATATGGGCACGAGCTGGCGGGTCCAGGGGTGGCGCCCCACTGGGCTGGGGGCTGCCTGGGGTGCTGGGGAAAGCAGTTTCCAGGCCTGGGCCAGGAGGAGGGGACAGGGAGTGGGAAGATGTCCTGGTGCCACCCGCCACCCCTTCCACACATAGCCGTGAGACTTCATCTGCTGGGATCCATGGTCTACAAAGTATGTTACCCTGAAAACAGAGTGGGGCTCACACCGATGGCAGGGACGGGACAGACAAGCCCGGCTCAAGGCCCGCCCTGGGAGACTGCAGATACCAGAGTGGCCGACCCCCACCTCTGCAGGGGGACTTTCTCCGGAGGCCTGGGGGCTCACACACCATCTGGGCAGCATGCACAGAGGGGAGCGGTCCCCAACACACATGCAGGATGGCAGAAGCAGCCTGTGTGAAGTTCCTGGGAGGACACTGTACAAGCCTGAATCATGGCGAGGCATCAGCTGACACAGGCTTTGACCTCAAGCTTGAAAAACGTGGTGCTGGGAGCAGGGGTGATCTCCTGAGATGGGGCTTTAGGAAAGGTAGAAGGGCAGAGTCCATGGGATCCTGAGGATGGGTTTGAGGAGCACAAGCCAGCTCAGGTGTCCCTGAGGAGTGCCAGGGCGAGAGGCTTAGACGGCAGACGTCCACGTCCCCACATCCTGGGAGTTGGAGTCCGAGGGCGGGGTGTCTCAGGGCTGCTTCCTCCTGAGGCCTCTCCCTGTGGCATATAGATGGCATCTCCACCCGGTGCCCTAAAAGAGTCCTCCCTCCGAGTGTGTCTGTGTCCTTATATTTTCTTCTTACAAGGACACCGGGCAGATTGACTAAGGGCGCATCTTGATGGCCTCATTTGACATGTTAACTCTGTGAAGACCCCCTCTCCAGAGAGCCCCGTTCTGAGGTCCCGGGGTGTGGCCTCCAACACGTGAATCTGGGGCACACACAGCCTGCCAGAGGCTCTCCCAGCTACCAGCCTGCGGTAGGCGGGGTCCATGCAGGTAGAGCAGAGAGGGAGAGAGGCTTGCAGGCAGCTAGCAGGGCGTCCAGCACTAACTGGGTCATGCAAGGATGGGGCTGGCAGGAACACAGACGCCGACGAGAAGGTCCGGGAAGCAGCATCACGACAGGCACCTTGGCCTCCTGACTCCCTTTCACAGGCTATTACATGGAATTAGGGAAGATTACCAATAGTGCAGAAGGGATCGATAGCAGCAGAGCCGTCCTAAGTGCTAATTAATTCACCCCTGGCGGCCGGCCGGCCTGGGATGGGATTTTATGAGCAGAGCACTTTTGCTGTTTTTGCTTCTTTAAAAAAATTAAAACGAATATGTTCCCCTGGCTGCTTAAGAGCTCTGTCAAGGAGAGGCCAGGTGCTAATGGCTTGGCTCCGTGTTCTCATGGCTGAGTGTTTCTCTGGGCAGGAGCACGGCCCGTTCTGCCAGCACACAGGTGACAATCTCGGGGAATGATGGCCTTAAAGACGCCAGAGCTGTGCACTTCACGATGAGACATAGGGGAAAATAAAGCACGCAGCACCCAGTGCCTGGGGACAGCTGCCGGGTGCAAGGACCGGAGCCCCGTCCTGCTCACATACCCCAGCAGTCCCCATGCTGGGCCTCGCCAGGGGCTGTGCTCCCACCGGCTGGTCTCTCCCTGACTGCACACTCCCCCGCCTGCCCCTGTGTCTCCATGGACCCCTCGCCTGGAGGACCCCGGGCCAGGGGAAGGAGGGGGATTGGGTGGGCAGCCATGGGTGGCTGCAGGGCCTGCAGGGTCAGGTCTGTGGTTTCAGACAGGGACATGGAGGGCCAGAGGCTGAGCCAGTTGGCTCTGGCCTCTGGGCAGGGCCAGAGTGGATCCTGAGTCAGCTCACTCCAGCCTGGCTGCACCCTCCTCCCAGCATATCCCAAGGCTCCCTGCTGTCAGATGGCAAGCTCCAAGTCAGGGGATCTGCAGTAGTGAAGAAAACAGGCCATAGAGGAGGCCTCAGGGCCACGGGAGAGAGCTCAGGAACCATGGGGGAGGTGAGGGACCGAGGGAAGCACTCAGGAATCATGGGAGGGGATCAGGAGCCATGGGGGAGGGACTCGGAAACCAAGGCAGGTATCGGGAACCGTGGGAGGGACTCAGGAACCACGGGGAAGGATCAGGGCCAATTCGGGGGGGCTTCAGGGCCTTCGGAGGAGCTGCTTCCCTGGCCGTGGGCGTCTCCGTGCCTTCAGTACTGGGAAATGTGTCCGTCCCACCTCACATCTTGCCTGTCATGTGGTCGCCTCCCACCTCTGTGCTCTGCGAACGCCCTGCGAATGCTGGATCATATGGGGAGAGTACGTCTTATGTCCTCACTGATTCATTGAACCAGGAAGAGAATCCTGGGCTGGGAGGAGCCTGCCATGGAACCAGCCTTCCTAAAATATGGCCAAGGTGTAGGGAAGAAGCCTGGAGCTCTGTGAGGCTCAAATCCGCCCGAAGCTCTTCTCATGGGAGCTTTTCTTGTGACATGTGTCCAATTCCACTGGGCTGTGTGGGGTCCAGGTTCACCACATGTCCCTACAGAGGGACGTCACCATCTCCCCCAAGGACAGGAGCTTGGACAGCCACATGGGGCCTTCACTGAGAGCAGGAGGCATGACTCAGAGAGCCTGAACTCTGGGGCCGCCTGCCTGGGCTCCCAACCTGGCTCCATTTCTTGTTAGCTGTGACCCTGCCAATAATCAGCCTCTGTGTAAACTTGTAGAGTGGAATAACAAAAGTATCTACCACACAGGGGTGATTCTTGAGTCTTTGATATACCTACCTCATGAGGCTAAGTTTCTGAGAAGTCTGTGTATGTGTGCATATGTACATGTATGTGTATAAATCCCTCTCTATGTAGAGCTAGCTACAGATATGTATATATGTGTGTGTGTGTATATATATATATACACACACACATACAGACAGACACATACTGACTCATTTATTCATATACACCTCTACAATACACACAGAGAGACACAGGTGCACGAGTAGATATATAGATGATTGAGAGATAGATGGAAAGTAGATATATAGATGCCTGAAAGATAGATACATAGGTAGATGATAGAGAGATGATAGAAATAGGTGATGGAAAGATGATAGCTAGATGATAGGTGGCAGATAGATAGATAGATAAAAGATGATAGATAATAGAGATAGAGAGACAGATAGATGACAAAGTGCTACCCTGAGCACACAATCTCAGCCTGTGCCCATGTGTGACAGCACCAAGGTAGCTGTCTTTCTGTCCTGGAGCGTGACTCTCCTCCCCCAGAGGCCTCTCCTGCTCTCACCATGGTCCACTGAGTCCGGTTGGCACTCAAGCTTCACAAACAGCACTTGAACCGAGGTCTGAGGAGACCCTCTCAATCTAATCAGCTCTAAAACGTTTGCTGTCAAGGGCTAACAGCCTCTTGAAGAAACCTGGGGCTGTTCCATGTTCCATTTACATGACGGATGAGAGGCGAGATGGATTACGTGGTAGCGGAGCACCTTGGGATGCAGAGGAAGCCATTCAGGGCCTGTCTCTGTCTCAGCCACGTCAGCGGGGACAGAGACCTACAACCCCCACTGTCAGGGTGGCTGTCTCGGGCTCAGCTCAGGGTGGGTCCTCGTGGGGCCTGCACTTTGCTGACCCACGGTCTTACGTCCCCCTGATTCGGTCCTCCCACGACCCTGGGTCCCCTGGCCCGCCCCAGACCTCTGGACATGTAGGCTTTTGGGCAACAGCTGGGAAATGTCAGAAGTGATGCCCACATCCAGGCACTGGAGACCAGAAAGGACCTTAAAAAGGAGACCCATGCATTCTCGTCTTGATGCATTCTCCAGTTTTACTTGAGACACACACCAACACCAGTCACAAAGCGACTACCGCTTCCATGCAAGGGCACCAAGCAACTACTCAGCCCAGCAGCCGGCAATGGTTGGTGCGGCACGAAAGCTGCACCCACGTGAGTACGTGGCCCAGCCCCAAGCCGAGGGCAGATGGGACTCTCCTCAGGCTGCGTGTGCCTGTGCTGCTCTTAACAAACTCCCCACCATCCCAGTGAATGGGGAGACACAGTAGTCCCAGAGACCAGCCCTGTACCGCCGTGATCTTCCTGCTGGCGCCTCCCTTCAGGGCTGATCTCATAGTCACAGCTGAAAGTTCGATCGCCTCTGCTCAGACCCAGCGACTGCAGGAACTTCCCGGCTCTGCTGAACCCCCTGATGACACCGAAGACAGTCTCGGGCCTGTCTTTGAGAGCACTCCCCCGTGTACTGGCCGGGCAGGGACTCCCACTTTGTATGTCTCACGGTCGCTGCTGCCCCTTCTCCCGGTGACTGTAAGCCCACCCATTGCCATAAAGTAGTGGCTGGTGTGTTTTGAAAGGGATGGGTGAGTTTCCAGGCTTTCCACAATGGGGACGTCATGCCGCAGATTGGCATTTGACCAGGCCTGTTTCCATAGAGGCCACGTTTCACATTAGATGCTCCAAAAACTTCACCTTCCAGGAGATAAGTGGAAAATGCCACACAATAAGACGTTGACAAGGGGTCACTGTCATACAAATGGCTGTAGAATTTTATATGCTGATGGGAGCTTTAATATAAATATGATCTTCATCATCTACAGAACTTTACATGTCATGAAGAACTTTAAAATTTGATTTATTATTTGGTTTTGCATCACTCCTGTGTCGTGCACAGAGCAGCATTTTTTAGATGAGGTTATGTGGAGCTAAAGAAAATAAATGACTCGCTGCAATAGCTTAGCTAATTAGTTAGAAAAGATCCCAGGGCACATTCCAAAATGAAATGCTTGGGTATCCATCTAACAAAACATGTACACAATTGATGTGAGAAAGATGGCCACATCCTGATGAAAGAAATAAAAGAAGACTCAAATAGATGGAGATATTGCATGTTCATGGACAGGAAGACTCAACATTTTTAGGACGTCCATTCTTCCCAACTTGATCTATAGAGTTCAACACAATCCCACTCAACACCTCGGTAAGTTATTTTGTAGATATCACCACATTTATTCTAACTTTTATAGGGACAGGCAAAAGACCCAGAATGGCCAACACAATATTGAAGGAGAGAATAAATTGGTGAAAAAAAGGCAACCAATAAAATGAAATAGAAGAGACAGTCTAAAAATAGACTGCACAAATACAGTCTACTGACCTTTGACAAATAGCAAAGGTACTGGGAAAACCGGATATGCACAGCAAAACAGTGAATCTAGAAACAGATCTAATATCTTTAGAAAAAATTAACTCAAATCATAGACCTAAGCGTAACATGCAAAACTGTAAAATGTGTACAAGATGACATGGGAGAAAAATCTAGATCACCTTAAGTATGGTAATGATTTTTTAGATATGACACCAAAGGCATAAGCCATGAAAGGAACAATTGATACACTGGACTTAATTAAGAATAAAGATTAAAACAAAACAAAACAAAACAAAACTCTAACCTTGTGAAAGACAATATTAAGAGAATGAGAAAGCATGCCACAGACTGGTAGAAAATATTCGCAAAACCCATATCTGATAAATATAAAAAGAACTCTTAAAACTTACCCATATGAAAACAAACAAACCAGTTAAAAATAGTCTTAAGATCTAAACTGATACTTTATCAAAGAAGATGTACAGATACCAAGTCAGCCTATGAAAAGGTGTTCCACGTCATATGTCATTAGAGAAATGCAAATTAAGAAAATAGTGAGATGACCACCACACACCTTGTAGAATGGTCAAAACACAGAATACTGGCAATACCAAATGCTGACGAGGACAAGGAACAACCAGAACTCTCATTCGTTGCTCATGGGAAAGCAGGATGGGGCAGCCTGCTGGCTGCTTGAAGGTCTTCCTTGGAGAAGTATCGGTTCGTCTTTGCCCACTTTTTAATGAGATGGTTTGTTTGTTTTTCTGTCAATTTGTTTGAGTTCCTTGTGAATCCTGGATGTCAGGCCTTGGTTTGGCCTAACCTCTTGGGATGCATAGCTTGCAAATATTTTTCCCCATTCTGTGGGTTGTTTCTTTACTTTCTTAATGATTTCTTCTGCTGTGAAAGAACTTTTTTAGCTCGATGAGGTCCCACCTTTCAGTTTTAGATTTTGCTGCATTTGGTTTTGAGGACTCGGCCATGAATTTCTTGCTTAGTCCGGTGTTCCCTAAGTTTTCTTCTAAGATTCTTATAGTTTGAGGTTTCACATTTAAGTCCTTGATCCATTTTGAGTTGATTTTTGTACATGGTGATAGGTGGGGTCTAGTTTCATTCTTCTGCATGTCGTTAACTAGTTTTCCCAGCACTATTTACTAAATATGGTTTCCTCTCCCGGGTGTTTTTTGTTTTGTTGACTTTGTTGAAGATGAATGCTCACCCTCACTGATCATCAGAGAAATGCAAATCAACACTACAGTGAGATACCACCTAATATAGGTCAAGATGACGGCCATTAAGCAGTCCAAAAACAACAGGTGTTGGCAAGGCTGTGGACAAGAGCGAACGCATCTACACTGTTGGTGGGAACGTAAGTTAGGTCAACCTTTGTGAATAGCAGTGTGGTGTTTTCTCAAAGAACTAAAATTTGAACTACCATACAGGCTAGCAATCTCACTTCTAGGAATATTCCCAGAGGAACTGAACTTACTCTACCAAAAAGACACCTGCCCACACATGTTCACTCTATTCACGATAGTAAAAACATGGAACCGACCCAGATGCCCATCGAAAGTGGACTGGATAAAGAAAATGTGGTACGTATGCACGATGGGATACTATGCAGCCATAAAGAAAAATAAAATCATGTCCTTTTCGGCAACAGGGACGCAGCTGGAGACCATCACTCTAAGTGAACAATCACAGAAACCAAAAACTGCATCTCTCATGCCCTCACTCACAAGCGGGTCCTGATCACTGGACACATGAACACAGGTGGGAGCGACAGATGCAGGACATTGCTAAAGGAAGGAGGGGGGCAGGAGGGGCAAGGGGCGCACAGCACCTCCGCAGGTGCCAGGTCCACCGCCGGGGGAAAGAGGGTTTGCTGGAAGCCCAGGCTTCACCTGCACGAAATGTACTTCTGCCGTAGCCCATGTACCCCACAACTCCAAAATAAAAAAAAAATAAAGTAGACGGGAGGAGGTGCATAATTTGTCTGCAAATACGATACCGTTGTGCAGACGGGACCTGAGCGCCTGTGGGTTTTAGTCTTCGTGGGGAATGAAGAGGCGGTGGGACCTGCCCCCCTTGGAGGCTGGGGGACCGACGGTACAGAAATGACGGCGGCATGTGGACCCCTGGATGCTGCCGACTCTCCCGCTGACTGCCTCGACCCAAGGTCGTCCTGTGGGGTCTCAGCCCTCGTTTCTGATCTTGGCTCCTCTTAGTGCCGTTGACTGGTGCATCGACGGCCACAGACACACTTGCACATGTGGAGACCCTTTCCAGACCTCACCGGTTTAGAAAGAGAGCTCGCCCCAATGTGAGTCAGTTCCTTTGAACTGCCCAGTGACATTTTAGCGTTTCCACCTTTGGTCAATGTGTCAGATGGACACTCCTGGCTGAGCAGGGCTAAGGGCTTGTGTCCTGGCAGACACTCCTAGGTGGAATGTGGGGCTTTATGGTGAAAGTGGCTGGCGACTTTTGCAGACAGAAACGCACGAGGAATGTTTTGGAGAGGTGAGTGAAGACCGGAAATAATGGGAAAGTTATGGCATTCATCCGAACCAAACGCGAAGTGTTGACACATGTCATCAGTTCTTCGTGGCGTGAAAACTCTGGATTCAAAGTTCCTGCACAATAAAACCAATCTGTCGTGATGCAAAGGTTTCTTGAAAACAAACCAGAACATCGTGGTTCAGTTACTGTGGAAAACAGCTTCATGGTATCTAACAACACTACACCCACACCCAGATGGTTATAGCAGCTTTATCCATAATTGCCAAAACTTGGAAGCAACCAAGAGGCTCTTTAGTAGGTGAATGGATAAATAAGCTGTGGTATATCCAGCCAGTGGAGCATCATCCAATGACAAAAAGAAGGGGGCTATCAAGCCACGAAAAGGCGTAGAGGAAACCCAAATGCTTAGGAATCTAAGTGAAGGGATCCAGTCTGGAGAGGCTACAAGCTATATGATTCCAACGATGTGGCATTCTGGAAAAGGCGAAAGTATGAAGACGGTGAAAAGACCAGTGGCTGCCAGGGGTTGGGGGAAGGAGAGGTGGGTCACAGAGGATCTTTAGGGCAGAGAACCACTCTGTGCTGCTGTGATGGTGAGTCCGCATCCGTTCACACTTGATCAAACCACAGACTGTCCAGCACCAAGAAGGACCCCTCATGTCCGTTGTGGTCTCTGGGTGATGATGGCGTGTCAATGTATGTTCATGGATTGTAACAAGGGCCCCTGTGGTGGGGATACTGAGACCTGGGGAGGTCGTGCATATGTCAGGGAGGGGGTGTATGGGGCTCTCTGTACTCACCACTCAATTGCGCCGGGAACTTAAAAATTATGCACGTCTATTAAAAAGACCAACCACCCCAAACCCAGCTCGAGTCTGTCAACCCTGCGTCTTCGATTTTCTACTCCTGCCCCAGCTACAAGAAAGACAAGGCAGCAGAGAATGTTGGTCAACTGACTCTGGTCACTGGGTTTGAGAGGACCCAGATCCAGAGCTTAGACACTTAGGGCACCTGGGCAGGATGGTCAGGAACGGCTCAGCTCACGTGTTCTGATGCATCTGAGTTCAGAGTTCAGAGTTCAGAGTCGAGAATGGAGGGAGGCCTCTCATGCAGGAAGGCAACACAGGTGGGCATTTTACGGTGGTGCCCCGCCAGGGTGTCACTCTGCCAGGCCATCTCCTGCACCTCTGCTCCCAGGAGACACCCTCACTGTCCTCCCTTGGGTGATGGCTGGAACTTTCTCTAGCCCTTTCCCTTTCAGATAAAAGTAGAGTTGATTTTGCCTGGAAAACTGACTCCCCCTGAGCGAATAATGGCTTCTTGGCTTCTCCCTGATTGTTTAATGTGAGTTGGACAACGTCCTCATTACTGTAGCAGGAGGAAAAAAAAGGTGTTGCACAAGCGTGATTTCCATTCAGAAGGTAGTTTGGGTTTGCAAGGAGTGGAAAGGAATACATTAAAAGCCTCCTTTATTAACTTGTTAACGTGAAACAGTAAACAGAAATGAAATACAAGGTAATGAAATCAATATATAAGCTAGGGTTGTTTTTAATTATCACTTAAATTAACCAGAGTATCTCCATTGTACAAGAATTCATTTCCAAAACAAAAATGAAGTCTATAAAAGTAGACTCTATTATGCCAGGGAACTGCAAATTTTCTGTCTTTTGGCATTCAAAATATTTTTTTTTCATTTCTGGTTAAAATTATTATAACTACGTGTATGCTCATTCCCTCCCCAAGGTTCTCATCTCCTTTCTTGTTTATGCATCGTTTGGCTCTAAAATTGGTTTGCCCCTGAACAATGACTTGACCTCAAAAAAAAAAAAAAGGACAAAAAGAAAAAAAGATGATGACTTGTGGCTTGAAGACTCCGGGGTAGTCGGGAGTTCTGGGAGTCCTGGAGCCCTTTGAGCCCCCTCAGGGCCCCCTCTGGCCTTTGGAAACCCTCGTCGCCATCCAGGCAGAAGAGCTCAGTTTTGATTTAAACCTAGGATTTTTTGCTTCCTTGAAAACTAAAAAAGAAAAATATATTTGAAAGCCGGTGCTTCAACAGGGCTGAAGATCAGAATGTGCGTGAGGTTTCAGACAGAAGAAGGCGACTCTGTGAATATGGCTGAGCACTTGGCTGACTTGTGGTCGGGTTTCGATCCGGTTGACTTCTTTTTTCCCACAAGCACTTGAAAAACAACACAGGCAAACATGGGGAGCTGGCGGGGGCCTCCACGAGAGACCTGCTAATGTCTTTCTTGCTCCTCAGCGGAACAATCTGAAACGAGAGGCATTCTTCTTGTGCTGAACAAAACCCTGACAAGGAAGATGCGACTCAGCCCCGGAATGTCCTCGTCTCAGCAGCCACAGGCTACGCCCCGCAGCCAGGCAGGGCGCACTCCCAGACTTCCCCATGTGTCACCTGATTCTAAGTCTGCAAGTCGCGAGCACGCCCAGTCCCTACCCCAGAGTCACCCAGCCCAGGCCTGAAACCCTGAAATGATCATCCTCTGTCCCATTTTGAGACAGTCCAGATCCGCATCCAAGTGGCCTTCGAGCGACAGCAGGTCTGACCAACTTAGTTTTGCTTAATCAACCAAAGCCCTCCTGTGGCCTTTTGAGGGGAGTCAGACGTTAGTATACGGAAATGGATAGGTCAGATGGTGGGCATTCCGTGTTTAGACTGTCTTTAAAAGAGTTCTCTTTGTAAGTGGAGGGAGATAGGCAGAAGGGCGATGCTGCCGGGAGGATCTGCCAGTGAGCAGCCACAGGCAGGATAGGGCACCAAGATCTGCCCTCAGCAGCACGAATGCCACCAAGATGGGGACAGGGAGGACATTCTCACACCCAAGACTGAAAAGGCGAGTGACTCGAGGGGTTCCTGCCGTAGGAGAAAGAGGGTTTGACTGTCAGGAATCAGGGAACAGGAAGAGAAAGAACACTCAGCGGGGTAAATGTGGCTTCCTGAGTGGGGGTCAAGGCCAGTTACAGGTGTGTGTGATCTGGCTTGACAAGAGCGCACGAAGAAAGGACATGGCGGGCTTCACAGATGACATGATCAACACGGACCAACAAGGCAAGTGACGAGGATGGCGCGACCTCCGGCCACTCGAGCAGTCTGGAGGCCCGGCCTGCTTGGTCCTGAGGGGTTGTGCTTCCGGAATGTGAGAGCCATGGGACTCTCGAGGGTGCTCCTGCCCTGCCCCCGCCTTCAGTTTCTGCCTGGTAGGTCTGGAGTGGGGTCTGAGAATCTGCATTTCTCCCACACACGTAGCTATGCTGATACGCTGTCCCTAGGCCACACTTTGAGAAGCAAAGATAGCACATCGTGTTTGCTTCCAATCATCACCTTTCAGGAGACGATGGGCGCTTTGGGAGACCAACCCCAGGAAGGGGAATCGGATGCTGGAATGTTACAGGACAGACCTGGGGATGTCCGGGGGCGGGGGAGGGCTGCTCTGGGAAAGAGGATGGCGGCCTCCGAGTCAGCTCGACAAGTGCAGCTTGATTATGGCTTCTGCAGGAGCAGATCTGCCTAGGACAGCAGGCACCGGGTGCCGGGACGAGGACTCTGGCAGGGAGAGCATCAAGGGAGAACGGACCGCTTCCGGGAGTCCCTCGGGCACCCTGTGCCTGGAGGCAGGGAGGTTGGGCAGGGTCTGAGGATCAGGCCTGGGCCCAGAGATGCTCCCGTCCTCCTCTTCTCCCCTCTTCCACTCCCTTCCCCTCCACATCCTCTTCCTGCCTTTCAATGTTCACAACATAATCTGGGGCTGGGGCATCTCCTCCATGACCCGAATGTGCACCGACCCCTGATGTGCCGGGCTTTTGCACACATGGGTCCCAAATGAGTATCTGGGAGAGATGCAGCAGCGTGTCATGCAAAGGACATAGGGCGTGGGGCCCCCGGGGAAGGTGTGACTCCTGCAGGACAGGGAGTGGACAGAGTGGGACCGCCAGGAAGGGGATGGTGACTGCAAGAGGGCACCGGAAGGCGGATGGGGATGGCTAGGGGGAAGCGCAGGAGGGCGGAGTGGACAAGAGGGCACCGGACCGAGGTGGGCAGGTGGCGTGGGAGGGCTGGGCCAGATATTGGGGTGGAGTTCGGGGCACCACTGTCCGTCTGTCATGGAGTGCATGGCCCACACCTTGGCCATGTTCACAAGGCTCCATGCACCTAACCCTGCGGGCTGTGGGCAGGACTTGGAGGGGTGGGCTGTCCTCGTCGCTGCTTCTCCCTCACAGCCTGACATGCTGTGCTTGACACACAGCTTACCAGACTGGCTCCCAGCCCGCTGGGGTGGTGTTCAGTCTACACTGCCTGACTTCTCTGGAACTGAAGGCCTCTTGTGCGGACTCTGAAGCATTGGTGGGAGGGCTGGCAGGCGTTTTCAGAGACCAACGTCCCCGTCCATGGCCTATGGCCCCCGACTGCTGCCGGCCTCGCAGGGAGCACATGCTGTGAAGGGCCTGAGGGACTCCACGGCCGGGCATTGGTGCCGGCCCCACCTGACCGAGTCCTGGCTTTTGCACCCGCATCCACCCAAGGTTTGTGTAAATTGTAGGGACCCCTCCGGCTTCCTCGGGTGTGCCCTTTGGGGGCCGGCTCGGGGGCTGGCAGCTGAGGGCTGTGGACTGCAATTTTTATTTATTAAAATACCTGCATCTCATTGTTACGAACAATATATCTACCCAGTTGAGGAAGCAAAAGGTGGGAGACAGAAATGGGGCAGCGCCTTCCATCGCCCCGGCCTGTCCTCTGGACTCTGCTCGGGCTGGAGGCTGCACGCCTCTGGTCACCCTTGGCCCCAGAGGTCCTTAGAGGACAGGTGCTGAGCGCTGATTGGAAATCTGTGCCTGGGTGCGGCGTTTGGGCTTGCAGCTGTCTTTTTATTTAGAGTATCATGAAAGTTGGTACAGTAGCCAAATGCATAAAAACAGAGTAGGAGGGTGGCCCGGGGGCTGAGGTGGGGGAAATGGAGAGACATGGCTCAGAGGGACCCGGTTTCAGTGATGCGGCGTGAGGTCAGGGGCCCCAATGCGCGCCGCGTGGACAGCAGCTCCGTGGTGACGTCTCCTCGAGGCCTGATGAGAGGCCCATCTGAGACTTCTCACCACTCAGAGCAGAAGGTCCCGGGTGTGGCAACGGATGTGTTGCCCAGCTTGGTCAAGGCGGCCACTGTGCACCGGACACGTGCACCCAAACACACACTGTGCCGTCAGGACGCACACCTCGCTTGTCAACTGTGCCTCAATAAAGCTGATGCAAAAGCTGACATCGCTACTGAAGCCTTTAAACGCATCCTTTGTGGCTGCGCCAAACAAGGCTCTCAACTCAGGGGCCTGAACACGGACGAGTGGATTCCACTGAGCATGGACAGGTGTGGGTGAGAATTCCAGAGGCGGTGCCGCCTAGGGAGGACGAGGGCTATAAGGAATCGTGGCCTCCCGCTGACCCTGCTGTGGCCACGCTACAGGGCAGCCCGGGGACTCCAAGAGGGGGTCTTGGCATCTGCTTCCGTCTTTCTTCCCTCCCAAAATGCCCCTCCACCCCACGTATGCCTCTTTCCTGCGAGGCACTATTAAAGCATCCGCTGAGCCTATTGTCAGCAGGTGAGTGCCTGGACCCACATGGGCTCAGGACGCGGGGTGGGGTGGGGTATTTGGGGTAGGGTCTTCAAAGCCCACTCTGAGTGCACTCTGCACCCTTGTGGGTGAGGCTGGCTTTGAGTGTCCTCCAACGTCTGCACAACTGGAGAAGCACACTCCTGTCTGTCATTTCCCTCCCACGTTTAACACACCTCTAAACTTTCTCCTGTATCTCTCTGACACACACACACACACACACACACACACACACACACACACACACACACACACTCACCAGGAGCCCACCCTGTCTTGTTTGACGAGGCAGCTGATTGTGTTATGCTTGTCCGACATGATTCCACTTACACCTCTACATGGAAAACTCCTTAGGGCAGAGACTTGGTTCAGCACAATTTCATCTATTATTCAGCAATCTCTGTGTAGCTCGGGTGTCTTGTAAGTGATAAATTATTATAATGAAAGGAAATCTGTTCGCGAGTTAGTCTTGGAATACATGGATCCAGTTCCTAGGCTGGCAATCCTCACTCACTGGCCAGCCCGGGGCCGGCGCCCTCCTGTCCCCCACCCAGGGGATCCCGGGAGGGCACTCTGCTCCTGTCCCACCCCACACCGAGGCGTCTATACCCTCTGGTCTTACCCTGAGCCTTCCTCCTCCAGGAAGGTTTGGAAGAAGGTGCTGAGAGGGAGCAAAACCCTTCAGGACAGAGATCACGCCTCAGCCTCCTTGGGGGGACACAGACGAAGCCTGGTCCACTCGCCATCCTGCGCGCTCACTGCCAGCCTGACCCGTGTGGGCTCGTCTTGTCCTTTTTAGCCTCCAGCCCCAGCTGTGCTCTTTGCATTTCCTCTTCTGGCTCAACACAAGGTCAGGCACTCTGAGAATGCTCAGCATGCTTGAGTTTAAGAGAAACAATCAACCGAGTGGACAGACCACCCACAAAATGGGAGAAAATATTTGCAGACTGTGCATCCGACAGGAGACTCAAATACAGAAGTGACGAGGAACTCAGACAACCCATCAACACCACCAACAAAAACTCCGTGGAAAAGTGGGCAACAGGCTTGCATAGATATTTAGCAGAAGACAACATACAAACGTCACCACACATATAGAAAACGCTCAGCATCACTAACCACTAGAAAAATACACATTAAAACCACAATGCATTATCATTGCACGCCAGTCAGAATGGCTATCATTAAAAAGTCAAAAATAGCAGATGTTGGTGCAGACACGGAGGAAAGGGAGCCCTTATACACTTTTGGTGGGAATGCAAACTGTGACAATCTCTGTGGAAAACAGTATGGTGATTTTGCAAATAGTTAAAACAGAACTACCATTGGATTCAGCAATCCCATACTGGGCAGCTAAAGGAAGATAAATTGTATCAAAAATCACCTGCACCCATATGTCTGCCACAGCACAATTCACAATAACAAAATCACGAAATCAACCTAAGTGTCTGTCCATCAACAGAAGACTGGAGAAAGAAAATGTGATACACCCACCCCCCCACACACACGTGTGTGCACGCACCATGGAATGCGACTCAGCCACAAAAACACTGGAATCGTGTCCTTGCAGCAACGCGGTTGGAGCCAGAGGCCATGGCCTTAAGTGAAACGACTCAGAAACGGAAAGTCAAATACGGCATGTTCTCTCCTATAAGCGGGAGCCAAATCATGTGTTTGCACGGATGAAGAATGGGAGTGACGGACACTGGAGACTCGGGAGGGCAGGAGAGGGTGGGTGGTGAGGAACTCCTGAGTGGACGCGGCATACACTACTGGGACGGCTACACGGGCAGCTCAGACTCCAGCGCTGTGCGACCCACCCTGGGGACAGAACTGCACTTGTGCCACTTACGCTTACACAAATAAACCACATTGGACATCCTTTAGGTAGCTGGCAATCAGAAAGAAAAGTGGTGATGATTGAGAAATGTCATTTCCCAAGTATGCCCCATTGTACCGCGCTTCTGTGGAATATTGATAAAGGACAGCTTAAAAGAGGGAGTGTGTCTATAGTTTTCAGAACTTGGAAGAAGCATCTTTAAGTCACTTAATTTGTCACTCGGTTTCTCTGCTCACTCATACCTGAGACTGTCTAGAAAGGCCACATGCAAAGCTGAGGGCTCGTGCGGGATGGGGCACCGTGTGCAGCTCTCTCCAGATTCGCCTGTCTTCCAGTCCTCTCTTTTCTCCTAAGACAGTGCTTGGTGGGACGGTTTGGGAGGATTTCCTGAGAATGAGCCTTTGCCTGGGGAGAGCATCTTACAGCCTGCAAAGCAGTCCTCAAGCATGTCTGAGGCCTGGCACATCTCCCTGGGGCTCAGTACGCGGGGACACCTGGAGGGGCTGGAACTCCCGAGTGCGCCACTTACAGCGTGCTTGCAGGACACCTAGCAGGCACTACTGTCGTGCCCCTCTCCAGGGCCACAGCTGAGTTCCCTCCCCTCCTCTGCTAAAGCCCTCAGGGCTTGGGGCATTTGCAACTCAGCCCCCAAGAGGGGAGCTTCCCACCAAGTGCGCTGAAAGGATTTTGGAGTGGCTGTTTGCTCCCAGGACCCTGCCCCTCAGTCATGGAGGGGCCCACATTCTCTGAGCGGTTGGCCGGCACGCAGCGCAGCCCAGGTGTGTCAGTGCCGGGTACCACACAGCTCGGTTTGCATGTGTCAATGCTGGATGTCACACAGCCCAGCTAGGGTGTGTCAAGGCTGGAGGCCAGCACAGGCCTCGGACAGAGACTCCAGGGCAACTCGAACACGCCCGGACACGTCGCCTCATTATTTTCTTGGCTGAGCAGAAGACCTTTTCCAAACCGACATTTGAAGCAGCTTAAGCCACTGGAGCAAGAGGAAGCGGGAGCCTTGGGAAACGTCTCGAGAGCCTGTGTGGTTTGCACCCGTTGCGTGAGTTGACGCATTTTGAGGCTTGTTGTCTTCTAGGAACTCATATTTACAAGGGACAATAGCAAAGTATGAAGTGGTACTCGGTGACAGTGACATTCTTAGACAAGAAGAAAGTGACGATGCTAGCATCAGGACTGTTTTGCTTATCTCTCGTTTTCTTGGAAAAAGCCCCACTAGCAAATCTGTCTTGTTTGGGGGCAAAAGGGGTAAGGCATAAGGAGAATTCCTCGTGTGAAGAGGGACCCTTCCCACCTCTGTGTGCACGACCACTCTAGGAGTGGTTCAGCCGCTCTGATGTGGCTCCAGGGAGGTGTGCCTCCAGAACACAGGCTCACCTGCACAGAAGGCAGAGCGGAGCCTCTGGGGAGCAGGTGTTCCCGCTGGACCCCCACAGCACAGCCCTCTGTTCCCTGCGGCGGCTCGGTGGAGGTCCAGGACGGACCCACGGGTGGCCTGGTTGGCCCCCCAGCACAGCCTGCTGGAGGTTCCACCGGGAAGGTCGGTGGCTCCTGGGTGGGGCCCACGCATCCCTGTTGATGAGGGAGCAGAGCGAGGGTGTCCACGGAGCTAGAAGGGAGCTGGGAGCACACGGCGGTTCCCGAAGCCGAGGGGCTCAGCCCTTCTCTGTTCAGTCGCCCGATGCCGGCCGATGCCCGCGCCTTGGGGAGAGTGAGCCCCGGGGCCGCGGGCCTGAGCGCTCCAGCGCAGCCAGCGCATTGTGTGAGGGTAAAAGGGGCCTCTGGCCGGGAGCCACCAGCCCCGGAAGTTCACGGACCCGACCAGGGTACGGAGGAAGGATGATTATGCAAGCAAGGCGCAGGGGATAATTATGCGCTCTGCCGAGGGCGCCTTCCTTTTGAAGAGTTGTAAGCCTTCATTAAAACCCTGCCCACGACGGTCATGAAGCGAAAATCAGGTCTTTCAAGTGAGGCCCTCGGTGCTTTCCTTTTCTTCTTTGGGAGTGCACGTGTGCGGGGCAGAGCCACGGCAGCCATGGGGGGACGGACTTCCGCGGCCTTTAAAGCCGCTCTCTGCCACCCGTCTTGCTTGAAGGCCCCTTCCGTGAGGCCCCACCGAGAATGAGTGGGGGACGGGGCTGAGTCTGGAGTCCTGCCACCAAGCAGCCCTCAGTCCTCACGGCGCTGGCAGGAGAGGAGGGTGGGCAGGAAACCCCTGCAGTGAGGACAGAGCTGCCTGGGCAGAGCCCAGGACCCGGGGCCCCCCGGAGCTCCAGGTCCTGTGGTCACCCTGAAGCCACTGCCTCCAGAGGCCGAAGGGTAGCAGCTCCCGGAAGGAGCTGTGGCCCAGAGAGAGTGGCTGGCTGGGAGGCAGCACCCAGCTCTGTGACCAGAGTGAAGGGGACTCCTGGCCATGCAGCCTGTGCCCTGGCGGAGCCGTGCGGCCCCGGGGAGGGCACGGGGTGCCATGGAGCTCTCGCCCGGAAGCCCAAGGGCCTCTGGGTGCAGCCGTGTGGGCGAGGGGCCCAGGCCCATGGGCAGCCCCTGCATTTCCCACCGTGCAGTCCAGGCACAGCACTGACCCCCCACGGGTGACGCCGGTGGCAGGGCTCGTCAGAAATCTCGGCCAGCAAATCGCGGGCGTGTGCTTTGTGAGCCAGTTGAGCATCTCAAACACCGAGCTCCACCATCCAGTTCAGGGTAGGCACGGGCCGTCCTCCGCCACTGCGACTCACTTGCCCGAGGGTCTCAGGGCCCAGCTGTGGTGGAAACAGAGACCCAGGCCACGGGTCCTCTCATTACCCCACCACCAGGGATGGACAGACGATGCACTTCCGTCTGCCAACCTGCAAAGTGAGGCGGGAGGAAGGCCAAGTCCGGGGCGAGCAGTGTTTGCCACGCTGCTGTCCTCGTCATCACCGTCACCACGACTGCCCCCAGGCAGCCCTGCCTACGCTGCACACGTGTGCTGCCTGCTGGCCCTGGGAAGAAACCCATCCCAGAAGACGGTATTGGAAACACGGATGGGGGTTCTCCTCTTTACTCAACACTTGGACACACACGTTCACGGCGCCCCAAAGGATACCACGCTTGTTGCCGAAAGGGGCAGCCCTCCCGGTTGAACTTCAAATCACTCCAGAAAGGCGGAGTGTGGGGCGAGTTGGAGAAAGGGTTTAAGGAACAAATGTACACACGGCCCTGAAGACTGTCTCTCTCTCTCTCTCCAGGAACCTTTGCGAAACGCCATTTCAAAAAAGGTAGATTCAAAAAAAATTACAAAATTACTTCTGCTCTCCGAAAGGGCATGACGACAGTGTGACGAAACCAAGGTCACCTGCCACGGCAGTGGCTGGGGTAAGAGCTGTGGACAGCCCATGTGCAAAGGCGCTGTGGCCCCAGGCTGTGCCTGGGCACGCGGGCCCCGAGCGCACTGCTTGCACAGAGCTCTGCTGATGGGACTTGGCATGAGCAGGGTCCGCTCCTGACGCCAAGTCAGACTGTTGACTCTTGGATCCCGTCTCAGTGCTACGGGAGTGGCGTGGGGACCCAACAGGAAGCCACACTCGGCTGGGCCGATTCGCTGTCCTGTCCACCCTCTCCCTCCTCGGCCTGCCAGTGCCCCTGACTCCTGTGTGTCTCTGGGCAAGCGTATGATGCCCTGAGGCCCAGGCCCCTCGTCCATGAGACAGGGCTGCCAAGGGTCCCTCCTTCCCACAAGCCTCGACGGGTGTGAAGGGCCAGGCGTGTGACATCTCGAAGCAGCCTAGCCGGGGGTCACCACGACGGCAACAACGGCGGCAATGGCAGCTCATGTTGGCAGCCAGCAGGGCCTTTCCTGGCCATGGAGGGCTGATGCCAGGTGCAGTCTGTGGCGGGAAGCAACCTCCGGGGGTGAAGAGCCCGCAGGACTCCGACGCACAGCCACGCAGGCTTGTGCCGGCCGGGGCGGAATGCAGAGGGCAGAAGCCGACGCAGCCCGTGCCTCCACCCCCGCGCAGCACCTGCCCTGGTCCCCAGTGCCACAGACTCGCGGGGTGGGGGTGCAGGCTCCGGCCCTCCGAAGGACTTCCGCACACTCTTGTCCTACATCCGTGACCAAGCTGAGAACATCCTAGTGCGCCAGGTGGGCACCCGGCGGGCTTCAGCCTGTGGCCACGGGACGGAGTCCAAGGTCAGCTCTGCGGCCTGGCTGTGAGCTGCCTGTGACCGTTCTCCTGCCCGCGCGCCTGTTTTCTCGCAGGAGACTGTGTGCCGGGCCCTGAATGACGTGCCCGTCTCGGCCCTGCCAAATGCTATCCGTTTCGCAGTAACGACATGATTTAAAGCCTCCTTTCAAGAATAAACGCCCGTCTTGGCTGCTGCCTCGCAGCCAGCAGCCTCCCGAGGATAGGGCCCGTCTCCTCCTTTTGTGTGGAGCTTGGCTCGGGGCCCATGTGTGGTGAGTACGTGTGGCCCCGTGAGCAACGCCAAGGACGCAAGGCCAGCAGGGATCCCAGGACTGCGGTGGGAGAGACGGTGTGCTGATGGCAACTGCAACCCGCGCCCCAGAGGCCCCGTCCGCCGTGGCTGTTTGGGTCTAGAGTCCTTCCATGAATCTTCCAAAGACATCTTCAGGGACATTCACTACTGCAATCGCTGCAGGTCACAGTGAAAATGCTCCACTTCAAGAGACCAGCAGCAAAGATAAAAAACAAAACAAAACAACAACCAAAACCACAAAAACAGAAGGCTCGCACAGCACTAGGGAGATCACGTCTCCTCCACAGAAAACCATGACACAGCAGAGACCACGGGTTGCTCAGTAGATTATGGAGCGCTGAGGAGGCTCCACCACTGTTGCACTTAGTAGATCCCTCTGATCTTCCTGGGAAGAGTCCTCCATCAGGAGGACTCTGAGACCACACCCGACAGATACCTTAATCAGGAGGGAGGCGAATCCTTGATCTGAGACCCCCTAGCGCAGAGTCCTCCGTCGGGAGACAAATCCTCCCTCCGAGATGGACTCTACAGAGGCATTGGGCAGTAGAGCCGTCGTCGGGAGCTTCAGTGTCTTTGGTCTGCGGGGTGTCTGAGGCACTAAGGTCTCGGTGGTGTCTGGTGTCGGCAGGGGAGCTCCCTCCTCCCTCAGCCCGCAACGGGCATCATCATCCTCGACGGCAGTGTGCCCGTGCTGGAGCGCCACTCCCTCCACACGCAGGTGGCCTCCAGGGCCCCGGGGTGGAGTCACTAACCAGCACCTGCAGAATGTCGCCCCTGCGGTGGCATGGCTGGGACGAGGAGTCCCTCCCCAGGCTGGGGCTGTGCCCCGGAAGCCCCGCCTCAGCTCCGCCCTGCTCTCCGTGTGGCTTCTGATGCGCTCGGTGTCTCCGGTGCTTCTCCCCACATCAGCCTTCCCCCCAGCACCCGGAGAGCGAGACTCTCGGAGGCGGAGCCCTGACGCGTGGAGGAGGGGCCGTGGCTGTTCTCCCTGTCCTCCTCGCGTGTCCCTTCGCTCTGGGGACGAATGAGGGGCACTGGGCCTCGGTGGTCATTGGAGCAACTGACCTCACCTCCATGCACAGCTGGTGCGGGCACCTGGGCTGTGTCCTTCAGAAGGGGCCTCTGTCCCTCCCAACCCCCCCCACAGACACCCCATACTCCCCGGCAAAACCCAGCCCAGAGCGGAGCTGGGGAGAACTGTGGGCTCCCGGAGAACGTCGCAGCCCCACTTGGGAGGACAGCAGGACTGTGTGGGGCCCTGGGACTTTGGCTCCACCAGCGCGGGTGGGCCAGGCCCTCATTCTGCGTCTGCAAAGGCCACAGCGGGTCTGGCTCTGTGGCCCGGGCTGGAATGCAATGGCACGCTTGTAGCTCACTGCGGCCTCCAACTCCCGGGCTCAAGTGACGCTCCCTCCTCAGCCTCCCAAGCAGCTGGGACTGCAGGCGCTTGCCACCTCTCCTGGCTTAAGCTTATGTAATTTATATGTAACTCACAAGCACGTACTGCGGACATGAATATCCTAATTGTAGGTAATTTTGCAGCTGTGATCAATTTTATTTTATTTTTACCAGTTTCAAATTATATAGTAAGCAATTGAGTCCTCAAATTCTGCTAGTTTGGTTGATGACAAGCCATGGCATGAGATAGCCAGTAATCAGTCTGCGTTTATTCTGAACGTTCCAGTAAAGCATCATTGCTTCAGCCCCTATGGGACTCAGATGAATTCCAACTCTTAAGGGACTTGCCTTTTCAAGTGTCAACAATATTAGTATTTTCTCCAGAGTCAGTAAATGCCATAAGCCTTTCTTGAACTATCTCATTTTAATCCTTGCAAGACTTTTTCAGAATTGACACCACCGTCACTATATAGGAGAAGCAGTGGGATCAAAGGTTCACATGACTTCACTGTGGTCTCCAGGCTCGTACCTGGGAGAGAGGCTGGACCCTAAACCGGGAAAGCGCAGCACTTCCTGGAAGAGGCGGATGGGGGTGGAGATGGGACGGCCAGTGCGCCGTTGTTGGCACAGACGTGGTGTACATTTTCATGCTATCATTAGACATGATTTAGCACAAATCAGGGATAAAACACAAAGGTGCCGGTTCTGCAGTGCCCTGAACCCTATGTGTGCTGTGGGCCCGGGCGGGGTTTCTGTGAAACACACGCAGGCAAGTCCTCCTCTGTCAAATGCGAGGAGCAGCCCAGGCTCACAGGCGCCCCGGCTCGCTGCTAAAATCAAACCAGAGGTGACATGTAAGGACGCCCATCACGGTAAGGTTTCTACAGCGATCGCTGTTATGTTTTTAAAGGGTCACAACAATTTCAAGGTGCTGCTTTAATGGATACCTGCAAGTTTCACCAGGATGTCTTGCAAGGTGAGCGCGCCAGGTGCCCCGCCCTGGGGACTGTGGCTGAGTGAGTCTGGGGCTCACTCTGTCCGCCTCTCTAAGCTCCCTGGGAATCAGGCTATCCAGGCAGTGGCGCATGACCCAAGTGCAGGGAAGATTTGGTACCCACAGTGTGGTAGAACCCTTTGAATTCCGGATGGCTGGTGACCCACCCTTCTAAAGCGCTTTTCCAGCTTTAGGAAACATGTTTGCTTCCGCCAGCTTAGACGAATCAAATCGTAGACTCAGGTTTCTCTGCCCCCGCCAGGACCTCCTGGAAACGAGCGGGGGGTCGTTTCTCTGCGTGGGCGGTGTGGGCCTGGTTTCTGTCCTGGCTGGTCCAGTGGGAGAGGACCCACCCGGCCATGCCGCTGCCAATCGGCGGCGCTGCCCTTGGGGCGGGTGGAAGACATTAGAAACACAGGAAGGGGACTCTGATAACGCTGCGTGGTGTCTCAACAGCAAGATTCTGCAGAGCTGCTCAGGGGCTCGTGGCTGGTGGCCCTGGGAGCAGATCTCACATGCAAGAGTGAGGACTGGGGATTCCGCAGTGTGTGGGCGTGAGGACACCTCCGCCCCTCCGGCCTCTGTCCACAGGACAGTGGGGCTCAGCCCCTGTGCACAGTGTTCCCTAACTTCCCACAAGGAAGAAACACGACACTTTGCCTTTAAAAGACTGCCAGGCAAGACGACGGCTGGGGTCAGAGACACGTGTACACACGCACACGCTTCCTTATGCTCACGCTTAAAACGCTGGTACTAAAGGCCAGAAGCTGACCCGCCCGCAGAGACTCAATTCACGCTGAGGAGCTGCCTGGGCTGGCGAGGGGACGGATCCCCGTGGCAGGTCCACAAGGGAAGGGGCACCTGCGTTCCTGCCAGTTTACACCAAATGCATTTTCTATAATCCCTGGGGAGGGCATATTGAAACACTGTGACAAGAAATATAAATTTTTGAACAATTGGGTGGCGAAACTGTCTTTTCCACTTGGAACTACATACTATACTCTCTTAACTGTTATTAATTTTCATTTTCGTATTTTTTAGAGATGAGGTCTTGCTGTGTTACCCAGGCTGGTCCTGGACTCCTGGCCTCAAGCCATCCTCCTGCCTCAGCCTCCCAAAGTGCTGGGATTACAGGCATGAGCCACTTGCCCAGCCTTTACAGTCAGCACCAAAAGGAAACAATCGATATGAATCTGTTCTCTGTAACGGGGCCTTCTGTCTCCTAGGTCGATTCCTCCTGAGTGCATGAGAATGCGCTCACAAATTCACACACCCAGCACAGTGTTGGGTGTATTTAGTTTGGTGAGGGAGTTCGTGCACGGACTCTGGACGGCGCTGCCGGTTCCTCCTGAGGTGGCGGTCTGTGTCGTGGGTGGAGGAGTGCCATACCCTGTGCTTGTCCCGCAAGCGCTGTTCCCTCTTCTTGTCCTGCAACTCCCCCCAAACCATAGGCGGAACTCAGAAGGCCAAGACAAAACACAGGGCAAGCAACTGCAGGCAGAGAACTCAGGCGGCACATTTCCATGCAATTTTCTTGGTACCCGCAGAGTCACCCATTGATCAAATGGCGTTCTACTAACATGTAGTATGTTTAATTTTCCTGTTGGGAAACTAACTTAGAGATGATGAAGTCCCATCTAGATGAATCAGGAGAATATGCGGTTTCCAATCAGGCTGCGGGGGAGGAGTCAGTCGTCCGGGTGGTGTCTCTCTTTCCATCTCCTTCTTGCTGGCCCATCCGGGGCTGCCTCTGTGGCCCCGGGAGCCCGAGTGCCTGCCCTTCAGTCTGCAAGGTCCAGGGGCCTCGGGGCTTGCTGGCCACTGATTGAGTCAGGCTCTTCTGATGCCATGCGGCGCTTGCGTGAATGAGGTCACCATCCCTTGTATCAGAGACCTTGCTGGGGGAGTGAGGTGGGCCAGGGCCACTGGTTGCCCTTTCTTCTGTGTGGATCTGGGTTCCTGATCAAAGGAGTGAGCCGTCGCCTCTGGGGAGGCTAGATTCGGGAGTCCAAGAAAAGTCCAAGGTGATCATTTCCTGCTGCATGCACTTGTATTTACAATTGCACTTGTAATTCATAGCTAGCTTATATTTAGATATATTTTAATATATCCAATTTCTATTGGGAAAAAATTGTATTAATGGCCCAGTGCAACAGCTCATGCCTGTAACCCCAGTGCGACTAGGAGCTGGAGACTAGACTAAGCAACATATAGAGACGGTGCCTCTACAAGGAATTAAAAAAAAAATTAGCCTGGCATGGTGGCATACACCTATAGTCCCAGCTGCTTGGGAGGCTGAGGCAGGAGGCTGAGGCGGGAGGACCACCTGAGTCCAGGAGTTCATGACTCAATACACCAACAAACACTTTACTTAGCAAAGTCCTAGTAACTTTTGCTTATTCCATGTATTTTATAAAACAACAAGGACCCAACCAACAGCTGCCATTGTGTAAGACCCCAGGAAGTGCCTGACATTCAAAGAGGCCCTCACCTTTGAAACAATTGGAGTTTCTGCTCCAGATGTCTCCACCACAAGAACAGTGGTGCTTGAGGCCTTCGGTGTGCATCGACCTGGAACAGGAACTTACGGGCAATTTAGAGAACGCCAGGAGGCACAGCAGCCCACTATCTGGCCAATGAATGTCCAAAGTCAATGATTGAAATGAAATAAAGCACTGATTGTCACGGCAAAACGTCCACAGAGCAAGCAGGCTTTGGACAGCAGCAGTCTGGGAACTTAGGCATTCATAGGGTCTAATTGGCGCAGTGTTTCCCAACGCACACGTTAGTGACTTGGTGCAAAGTCTGGCGCTTGCAATATCTTCTTTGCACTTGTGAGCATCCCTCCGGTGGCGCCTGGGTGGGGCTGAAGTTCCTCCTTCTCCTCCCTGCCCCTCCTTTCCTGCTGCCCAGCTTTGGTTGTCACCTGGTCTATTAGCACCTTTCTGAGGCACAAGGTCTTCACCCTAGGCAGTGGCTTCCAAGTCTCCTGGGACCAGCAGAACTGTATCACTGGGGGCTTTGACTCACAAAGTCAAGCCTCATCCCAGACCCAAGGAGCTGGAAGCCCTAGGGACAGTCCCCCGTCTGTGCTTGGCAGGGAATTCTGAGACATACCTGGGAGGAGCCCAGGAGAATCATCCTGCAAGGCAGGTGAGAGCCATGCTTAGCAGCCCAGGAAGGGAAGGCTCGGGCCTGCGAGGGCAAGGAAGCGCTTAGGCGGGTTTGCTGATTCGCAGTCAGATGAGCTCTCCAAGCCTGTGTGGCACTGACTCATGTGCGAGGGGCCGGCCGAGTCCTGTGGATGGTGGAGGGGACAATTCCTTTCTGCCCGGAAGGTCTTTCTCTCCTATTCCAGCAGGTCTGGAGGTGGCAGGAGGGACTCTGGGAGTGGGATTGGGGCACCTGGACAGCTGACCGGTCCCTGCATCAGAGGAAGGGGCTTCCCTCCCGCTGGGGGAAGAGGAGCCCATGAACCCGGCATGTTTCGTCACCAAGTGTCCGTTGGGTAAGTTAAACCCGAGGCTCACACTATCCCCGTGGAAGAGCTTGTGTGTTTGTGCCACCTTGTACTGCGTTTGTTTCTCCATGATGAAATGTGGGCAAATAGACGGGAGATTATGGCAAAGAATGACAAATTCCACCTTCTACCTCCTTCAAGACCTTCTAAAGGGAAGGGAGGGCTGTCAGCAAAAACAAAGCAGAAAACAGCCACCCTGGATCCGTGACAGAGACATGTACCATTTAGTTTATGTAACCCAACAACTTCTGAAATAATTCATTTCAGAAGTGCGGTCTTTTAAGCTCTGATGAATAAACATGAAGTTTTCGGCTTTCTTCTCAAGAGCCAACAGCACCTCCAGGGGCTTCACCCCTGCACCTGGCTGGGCACCCCAGGAAGCTTCTCTATGCTCCACTCACAGCCATGCTGTCCGGGCGGCCATAGCGCTGAGCCATTTAGGCCGGGACAAGAGTCAAAAGGACCCTGAAACCCTTAGTCTAGGAAGTGCAGGCCACACGTGGTGCCCACAGACCTCACTTGGGCACCCAAGTTTCTTGTCACGTGACACTGTCTTTTGGCCTGGGCATATGCGGGAACCACGGGTTGCTGCCCTGCTGTTGACAATGGCAGTGATGAGACCAGACGCCTGGCCCTTTCCCTGTGCCTGAGAGAGGGACCCTGGCCCAGGAGTCCTGTGCCAGAAGCCTCTGCTCTTCGGACACCTTGGAGAGCATGGATGCGGACACATGGAAGGGCCTGGCCAGGGTTTCGGACCCCACATGGCCACACGCCAGGCTCAGGGTGGAGGGCTCTCCATTGCCCTCCTGTCCTGCCCAAGCTGTCAGTGGGAAAGTGGCTTCTCACAGGCTGGCGGTGGCTGTTTCTGACACACCGCCCAGTTGGCAACTCCGGAGAGGTCTACCCACAGGCTGACACGAGAGGGGCAGCGACCGCGCAGCCCTGCCCCGCCCAGCGAGGGAGAGGCAGTGCTCCCTGCAAGCCGATCTCGGTCTTGGGGTTCTGAGGGAAAGGCAAAGTATGGTGTCTGCCATCACCAGGCTGTCACCTTGCTGAGGGACAGGACCGTGCACGTGAAAGCGCTCTGATCGCGTGGTGGGAGGGCAGCTCCGGGCAGGGCTGGGACCCAGGTGGGAAGGGGCACGTGCAGGAAGCCCTTCGTGTCTGCCTCACAGTTTATTTCCTAGATTTATGCTAACCGGGTCCCTCAGCCCCCGAGCTAATGAAGAGTCAGCTTGCCTGTGCTGCTGCCTAGACATTTGTCCCCGAGAATTTAAATTGTAATCATCAGCGGGAAATGGTGGATGTGCTGTGCAT
>NW_007252892.1:274646-280016 GCF_000164805.1 Carlito syrichta | reverse complement strand
AGGGAGGAGGGGAGGGGGGAAGACCCAGAGGGAAGGGGGAGGGAGGGCGAGGGAGGAAGGGAAGGAGGAACGGAGGGGAGAAGAAGGAACGAAAGGAAAAGGAAGAGGGAGAGACAAGAAAGAAGAGAAGAAAGAAGGAAAGAGAGGGAGGGAGGAAGCCGGAGGGAGAAGCAGAAGGAGGAGGGGCGGGGACAGGCTGCTCCCGCTTTCGGCCTCTCTGCTGGACTCGCGGAGGTGAGCAGTGCGCCTCTGGGCTGCTCCCTGCAACCTGTGCGGCGTGGGCGACACCCGGGCGGCAGCAGACGCACAGGCACCCACCGGGCCCCAGATGGCCGTGGAGGTGGCCGGAGGGGCGGGGGAGGGCCGGCCCCCCAGAGCTGACCCGGCAGGGCGCGCTGCTCGCAGGCGGGTGCAGGTCACCAGTGAGATGGAAGTGAGCCGCGGGCCGCTGCTCGCACATCCGGATTTAATAGACTTTTTTCCACTGATAAAAGACCGCTAATGAGTTCATTTTCAAGCTATTAAATGGGCTATTATAGCTGGTTCTACTGATGATTGCGCAGAGACCCGCTGGTCACAGTGGGTTCGCCTCCCAGTTAACCCTTCACTGCCCTGGCCCTGGGAGGTGGCCTGCCCGGGGCGGCTCCCCACCCACCAGCCATCTGTCCCTGTCTCTGCCTTTGGGCTCAGGGCTGGGAGGACCCAGCCCTCTGCTCTCTCCTGCGCTGCTCGATGGCTGTCATCTCGTTCCTGGTGAGAAACCAGACCACAGACGAGTCCCAAGTCAGACATCGGCTGACGGTGGCACCCAGGGGTTTCAAAATTCGCACTTCAAATGGTGGAGTGCACGCCCTCTGCTTTTTATAGGTCTTTTTATGTGTTTGTTTTAGAGACAGGGTCTCTCTCTGTCACCCAGGCCGGAGCGCAGGGGCACAATCACAGCTCACCGCAGCCTCGAACCCCGGGGCTCAAAGGATCCTCCTGCCTCAGCCTCCTGTATACCTGGAACTACAGGTGCGCACCACTATGCCTGGCTAGTTCTTCAAAATTTTTGCGGAGACAAGTTCTTGGTCCAAGTGACCCTCTGGCCTCAGCCTGCTTGTACCTGGGGCTACAGGTGTGCATCATCATGCCTGACTAGTTTCTAAAATTTTTTGGCAGAGGCAAGTTCTGGCCATGTGGCCCAGGTTGGTCTCTTGTTCCTGGCCTCAAGTGATGCTCCAGCCTTGGCCTCCCAAAGTGCTGGGATTACAGGCCTGAGCCACCCTGCCCATGCACATGTCCTCCCCATGGTGTTCTTACAAGACGCATCTATGCGTTGCTTCTCAACATCACAAAAGATGCCCGAGGCAGAAGTCTCCCTGGGGGGTGTTCCTTTGATCAGCCTGGGTAGCACAGGGTGCGGCTGCGACCAGTGTGTCTGGCTTGGGTGGGCACGGTGCTGTGTGCAGCTGCATTCCTGTGTCCCTGTAAGTCCATGGTCATTGCAACGTGCACGACGGAGCATGCCCTCTCCAGGGATGTGGCTCGAGCCAGCGCCCGGCCTCTGAGCCCAGGGGGGACCGCCGGGTGCCGGCCGCCCTGCCCGCCCTTCCGCGGTGACCCTGGAGGCTGGCGTCAGACAGACACCCATACCTCCGTTTATCATAATTTTGTGTTCAGCCGCTTAAGCGAAGGTGCCCAGAGCCCTTCAAGCTTGGGCGGCCACCCGCTGAACCGGACTGCGGCGTATTTGCTATGATGACCGCCGCTTCCCTGGGAGATTGTTTTATCACGCGGGGCCCGCTAGGTCGGAGGCGTCCAGTTGCACGGTGATAAACGGACGCGCGGCGATGGGTGCTGGTGGCTCTTCCTAAAGGGCTGTGCTGAGGCCAGGCGCAGGCCGGTCTCCCCCCACCCCCGGCGGGGCAGCGAGTGCCGGCGAGGACAGCTGGGGCTCCCGACTCATGGCTCCGCTTTCTGAAACACGCTCTGAGGTACAGCCGCTGCCCTGACACCTCCGGGCCATGGCTCCAGGCGGGAAGTCCTCACAGAGGGCTGCCTCCCGCCCTCCCTCTTTCCTTCCCTTCCTTCCTTCCTTCCCTCCCCTTCTTCCTCTCTCCCTCTCCTCTCCCTCCCTCTCTCCCTTCCTTCCTTCTCTCCCTCCTGCCTTTCTCTATCTATCTTTACTTATTTATTTTGGAGACAGGGTCTCTTTCTGTCACACAGGCTGGTGTGCAGTGGCAGGATCATAACTCCTTGCGGGCTTGAACCCCTGGGTGCCAGTGGTCCTCTGGCCTCGGCCTCCCAGCATGCTGAGAGCACAGCATGAGCCCCCACGCCTGGCCCCAGGACCCTCTTGAACCTGGCGTAGGCTTCCTGACACCCGAGCTGGAAGAACTGAGTAGATTTGCCCTCACTCCACCTCTGAGCATGCCTCAGTTTCCGCGAAAGGGTCACGTGTCTGTGTGTTCACGGCAGAGGCAGGTCCTGGCCTCCCTCAGGAGAGAGAAGGAGGAGGCTGAGACATCGCCACCCTCGCACCTCTCCAGCCGGCCCTGGTACTCCCAGACCTCCCTCCCTCCCCCGGGCTCCTGCCTCCCTGCAGCCTCAGGCCTTTGCGGGGCCGCTTGCACACGGCGCACCCAGGGGACGGGGCGCCTGCCTCCGCCATGTGTCGCAGGTCCCCATTCCCGTGCCCCAGGGCACCCACGACAAGGGCCAGACACATGCCCTGCCCTCCTTCGCCCGCCACGCCACGCACCGCCAGCCGCCAGTGGACACCCAGTCTGTGCCCTCGTGCAGAAGGGTGGGGGGTCATTCTCATTGCTTTTCTGGATAAACAAGCCAACCATGAGAAAAGCACTCAGTGCCAGCCCTGCCCCTGTGTGGTTCGCGTGGGTCCGCATAGATACTGGCCTGGCCTCACCCAGTGTGTGCTGCTGGGTCCACGGGACAGCCGTCAGGGCCAGCACTGCCCTCGTGGCGGGCGTGTGGGCACTGTCCAGTCACAAACTTTCGTTATTGTATCCAGGACTTCACAGGCCACGAGCTTGTCAACCCGTGAACATTTCCTCTAACCTTGTCATAGAGTTTCAAGATGGAAGCCAAACACCCGCCGTAAGATGCCACACACGAACAGGCAGACACACTCACCCACAGACACACACACACATGGACGTGCACAGACCCGTTCACCCACAGACAGACATGTGGGTGGAGTGGTGTCTGCCAGTTTGTTCCTCCCAGGCTGTGGGTCAGGGGCTGACAGGGGTCTCCTGCCTCAGGGCCCCACGGGGCCGGGCTGGGCTGGAGGACACCGTGGCCTTACGGACAGCAGGGTGGGTGCTTCCGTCCAGCCGAGGCCAGCCCTCCCTGGGACAGGTGGCACCCCTGGGTGCATTTGGGGCCTGGCCCCCCGCACTCACAGACTCTCAGGCTCCACAGCCGGGTGGCAGCCCATTCTGCCCGTCCCATCATGCCACGGATGCAGGTTCCCAGGAAGCTCCACGCACCGTGTCCCTCAGGGGCCAACGCCTCCTTCCCTCAGCTCAGACACGGCCTTCGTGGAGTGCCGACATCTTCCCAGGGCAGGCCCACTCGGCCTTGTCGCCTCTCCCCGAACATCTGTGCACAGCTGTTTTCCTACTGATTCGTGTGGTGTTTGCAAGTCCTGGCGTGGGTTTGTCTTCTAAGGCTGCCGTGTGAAGTCCACACACCATGAGGCTTGGACGACAGAGACTGATTCTCTCTCGGAGCTGGAGGTTGGAAGCCCTAGGCCAGGGTGTGGCCCGGCCTGGTCCCTCCTGTGGCCTTTCTCCTTGACTTGCAGGTGGCGTCTCAGGCCACCCCCACGTGTGTCCGTGTCCCAGTGTCCTCTTCTTATGAGGACTCCGGCCCACCCTAGTGAACTTCTGCGACCTCGTCACCTCATTAAAGCCTCTTCCCAGACGCAGCCGCCCCCTGAGGTCCTGAGGTCGGGCTGGGGGGACACAGTGCAGTGCCCGCCCCTGCGAGAGCTGACGTCCCAGGCCCACAGAACTGGAAATAGTGATAGGAATAGGTGGGTGGAATCACAGGTCAGCGTTGAGAGTTTCCTTTCTGATCGCGGGTGACGTGCGCACGACTCATCCTAAACCCACCCAAACTCAGGCGAGGGAGTGGGGAAACCTTGTCCAGGGTCTCCGCGTACCCCCTGCAAAGGCTGAGACACGGTGCCGTCGGGGGCTCCCGGGTTCTGCTCGGAGGCGGGGAGGGAGCCGGCTGCACAAGAAAAGGCCTGAGCCTCCTTCCCCGCCGAGGACCCCGGCGCGCCCAGGGCCGTGAATCAGTCGCCACGCCACTGCTGCAGTCCGGAGACTCGCTGGACTCACCCTCAGAACAAATAATTTAAGACCCTGGGACAGTGGCCGTATATCTGATCCAAGGAGGACATTCACTCTCGCGCCTCTGGAAATCGTCTGCATGGATGGTCGTCTCTCTCCGATAATGGATTGTCTCCCTCTCGCCGCTTCACTAATCGAGGTCTGCCTCGCTGGAGTTTCCTGTCCTCGAATGCCAGGAAATGGGGGTCTCGCAGGGTGAGAACTCGGCCTCACGCCTCCCCCAGCCCCTCTCGTCCTGCGTGTCCCCCACCCCCGGGGACAGGGCACTGCTCTTCCGTGGACATCCTTAGCGCGGGGATGTGACACACGCGTTAGGCTGAAGGAATGGAGGAAGACCAGTTTCGCTTTGGTGTCATTTCAGCCAGAACGGAGGATTCACTCCAGGCGACCTTCGCTCAAGGGGACTTGAGGCATTTTCCCAGCGACGAGACGTTTTGCGTCTTTCGCCCACTCCCCCTTCTGAGAGGAAGCCTCCTAGTGGTGGGGCGAGGGAGAGGGCACCCGGCCCCGGGCGTGGGCGCCCAGCCTGCTCCCGCCTGGGCCCTTGTCCCCTGCGCCTTGTCACCCTGAGCTGAGGGGAGGCCGGTCCCCAGATCACGAGGACCGGGGAAGGCCCGTCTCGAGGACGGTGGAATGGAAGGGCCTCTCCATCGGACCCAAGATTGGCTCCTCTTCATGGGGGGGGGGGCACGGGAGCGGGCCTTCCTCCGTTCTCTCCCCGTGGCTCAGTCTTCTCCTGGCGGGCCTGCGTTCCCCCCGGCTCATGGGGCATGTGGAAATGTTCATACCCCGAGGATGGCAGGGAGGGTTCTGGAACAGGCCCAGTCTGCCAGCGGGTGCCTCACCCGATGTCTGAGGCTCCTTTTGGGAGGCCCAGGACAGTCAGCGTGGACGGTGGGAGGTAGGAGGAGCTGCCTGCGGCCACCAGCAGCTGCGACCACCTCCCTTCCTCAGGGGTCTGGGCTTCTGCACGGAGGCGGGGCTGCACCCTCCTCCGGCACCAGCC
>NW_007252892.1:237890-274626 GCF_000164805.1 Carlito syrichta | reverse complement strand
GCCGCTGGAGAGCTGTCGGTGCCCACGGGATGCAGCTGACGTGGGTGCCAAGGCGAAGCAGCAGGTGCTCAGCGGGCGCTGCCCTTCGGGCACCTCATCCTCGCGACTCTGACATCGGCGCGACGATCGTCCTCATTTACGTGTGAGGAAAACCACCCTGAGAGATGTGAAAGCATGTGTCCTGCTCTCTTGGCCGGGAGCAGAGCCGAGATGGCAGCCCGGGTGGGTGGGGACCTGGGACCACACTGCCTGCTGTCAGGTCTTCCAGCCTTTTAGGGAACCAGAGGTCAGCAAACGGGGCGAAGCCAGCCTGCAGTTGGACTTTTGGCTTGTTTCGTTGGTGACTTATTCATGTGTTTATTGTATCACCCATCAGAGAACAATGGTTTTTTCATTGAGAAATGACTGCATTGTAAATGACTGTCTACATAATATCCCGGTCTTTCTTGTTCTGTGAAGGCTTGAATATCCAGTCTCATTTGAGGATAAGTGTGCCATGCCCTATTTTAAATGATTGGGTTGTAGTGATTAGTGGCTGAAATAGATTTTGTTTTAAATGATAGTGTCTGAAGTTTTGATGAAAGCCATTGATATTGGGTTGTGAGCAGGTTAACACTTTCATTTACTTCTAGACTCATGGCTCCTGCTGATTAAATGACTTTCGGGGAATTTATACAGGCTCGAATGGACAGCTCACCAGGGTGTGCATGGCAGAGATAAAAATAGACTTTCCTGTCACACTAATATCTCCCAAGTAGGGATGTGTTGAACGAGAACTACACAGAGAGACAATTTGCTTGGAGGTGGTAGCATGGTTGTTGAACTATCTATAGGGAAATCAAGCATTGGCTATGACGGAAATGTGCATATATTATGAGGTCAGCTGAGTAGCCTAAGACCCATTCCATAAAAAGTCTTTTTTTTTAAAGAAAAAAATAGGAATTTTGTGATTCTTCAACAGGATGTCCTAAAAATTTTTCGCGTTTCGTGTCATTACTATTTAGGCACTCATGTGCATGAGACATTCTTCAATCTTAAGAATTCTCTGTAATTTCCAAGTAAAACTTGAAAATTGGCCACAGCAATGCTGTGGAGTAATCTGTGTAGAGTTTTGAGCAACTCAGTGCAGTCGACCAAAACAAGAGTGAGCTTAAAAGCAGGTGTTCATTTTAATTAAATGCAGATTTGAGTCATCTGTTAACACTTTCGGCTTACCCAGGTTTACACCCTGTAATCTTGTTCATCCACGAGCGGCAATTTGACGGGTAGTTATCTTTGGGTACAGTCTTCAAAGGCGGTGTTGAACAGACATGTTTCTTATTAGCTGGTTTCTGCCACTTTCTGATTAGAACACGATGCCTTCATGTACAAAGCTAATAACCAAGATAAGGCCGGGCGGTGTGTTACAAACTTGCAGCACTGTAACCGCGAGCGAGCAGAAAGGCAGCGGTTAACCGTGCTCGGGGAGCCCTGATGGATTCAAGGAGTTTATTTCTCCAGGCTTTCAAATTTGATGACTATAGAGTACAAAGCTATTAAAAATATGACCTTTCTGTTTTTTTATACCTTGGCAAAAAGCCAGATAATGACTTTGTTTGACTTGCTTAGTATGGCAGAGTGCTTATTCAGATGGAAATAAAATGGCTTTTCTTTACTGGAAATTACACCTTGAAGTCTACCTGTCCATCATCGATACAGCACACAGACGGACATGTTAACTCAGGCCCCGGCGCTGTTAAGGAGACCCAGCATTTCCTTTTCTCCAGGGAGAGTGTATATTATCGTATAGATGTCACCAACTTACAGCGGTGACAGGCAAAACTATTGTCCTAGGTGAGCAGAGTACAAAAAAAGTGATTATAGTATATTATCAAAAAATCAAAATGATGTTTTTATCACAGCTTTAAAAGCACAATAAATATCATTTCCTCCTTAAGCCCTTGTTTTCTCACTGGGACTTTTAAACCAGGTGAAGCCAACACGCCCGGATGTCTCAGCCCGGGTTTTAGTCTGAACATCACAAAATACACACAAAAAAGTAAAGATTCTGTTTTTCTAAATTGTGGATTAATTTCTGAAAGTTCTTAACCTGGAAGATGTTGCTCTCCGGGCTTCTGAGGAGTGAAAGAAACGGCAGGGACTTTGTGGACTCGTTCCCACGTGTGGTGTAGGGAAAAGCATTCCCTCCGCATGCGGTGACAGAGAGGAAACAAGTCTCTTTCAGGATTTATGTAAGAAGCAGAAGCGGCTCCTTTTTGGGGTCCAGGGAAATCACCTGGCCTCGGGCCGAGGGGCTTCCTCTTCCCAGGACTGCCCGACCTGGAGGAGCTCAGGCCCCTGTGACACCAGCATCCCCTGAGAAGCGCGTGTGATTGCTTAGAAAACACCAGAAAGCGGACTTCTTCCTGAGGCCCGGTTTCTTTCACTTTCATTTTTTGTTAACAGAAAATAATGATAAGGTGACAACAGTGAGAAGAAGGCACAAAGAAAAGTTCCAGAGGGATCAGCAGACACCCTGGGCTTCATGGTCTCTCCTTACCCCCAGATTCCCTTTCCATGTTGCCCTGTCCACCTGGGGCCGGCGCCCAGGGGCTTGCCTTCCAGTCCTGCAGTGATCTGCTTGGGACTCACTCCTGGACTGGAGAAAGCCTGTTTGTTCAAACTGGCCGGGTGTCACCTCCAGCACAGAGAGGCCCCATGACCCAGGACGCAACCCGGGACTCACTGCGGGCCACGTCCCATCATCCAGAGGCACCTGGGGGCGTGGCGGCTGGATGCTCAGGGCCAGGTTGCACGGGGGGGCACTGTCACCAAGTGACACGGTGGGGCACTGTCACCATGCCAGGGGTGTGAAGGGATGCCGAGGGCCAAGTTGTGTGGATGGCACCGTCACCCCGGAACGGGGTGTCCTCAGCGTGTGCCTTGTTTCCGAGAGTCAAAATGCACAGAACACGCAGAACTGCGTGGGGATGCGTGACTCCTCCCCGGCCTCTCCATCCCCATAGCCTTGGGGGGCTGGAATGGGGGTGTAGTGACCCGGGAAGTATCCCTCTCCCAAAAGACACGGCCACGGCTCTTTATGTTAGAGGCTGAGACTGTTCCACAGACATGTCATCCCTCCAGTGTCCACACCCCTGTGCAGGGCAAGGGCCATCACAAACCCACCACAGTCCACTTGGAAATGGGGCGCTCCCACCCCGTGGGACAGTGGCGCCCATGCTGGAAACACGCTGACTTCACCAGCACTCTCATCTTCATTGCATTTGTCAGTGGGAAACTGTGGCCCCAAATAAGAGAGAGCCACAGAACACTGCTCTGACCGGAAAGAGCGGTCTGGTCACCCCTCCAGGAAAGCCAGCAGGGGCTGGTGCAGGGTGAGGTCTGTCCTACAGAGTTGGCGGGGGAGGCTGGTGTTGTACTTTGAGGAGTGTGACCTTCCTCAGAAATGAAGGACATGGCAGCTATATTTTATGTTGATTAATTACACCTTTTCTCTCATTTTTCTCGCCACCACACAGGAAGGGCATTGACGATGGCATACATTTCTACGGAGGATCCCAGGGGGAGTGTAACTGAACCGAAATCATCACTCAAAAGTACGGCTGCTTGTGGAACTCTGTGCTTCTCTCATGTGGGGAACTTGAATGTTTCATCCAGGAAAGAAAGAAGGATGAGGATCAAAACCAGCGAGCAGTGCCGGACACCCATCTGCCGCCCAGACACCCTCTCTACCCCATCCTGCTCTGCTCTGGGTCCTGGGAGGCTGGTCCCTGAGGGTGGTGGGACAGGGGCACCTCTGGGTCCCGTTGGTTTCGGCAGTCGGCACAGTGACCTACTCCTGAGGGTGGGAGGGGTCTTGGGGTGGTTTCCTGTCGGTTTGTTTGTCAGTGTGTGCCTCCCCCTAAGACCAGCACGTCTCTTGGACGGCTCTTCTGGTTTGCAGACCTCCCTGGGTTCAGAGACCGGGTCCCTCTCTTTCACCTGAAGGTGCAGCTCCCTGGTAGGTCACTGTGCTTTTTCGTTCCTCCAACGTTCTCAGCATCTTTGAAAATGTTTCCTTTACTGCATTTCTTATCCATCCCCCTGAGTGCTGTCTGTTGCCTGCCCAAACCTGTGCCCCTAAGTTCTAGCCTTTTCTCTAACATGGTGCCTTTGAGCAAGTCATAGAATTGTTTTGTACATTAGAAGAAGAGTGGGCTGACTTATGATTTTTTAACTCATCTAAGACCTTATAATTCCAGCTTTAAGATAAAATACCCACCACCATTACCATTACCCCATCGACTACCATTCAACCAAAAAAAGTATAACTTATAGCTTACCACCTTTTTAACAAGCCCTACAAGATTTCAAACGTGAGAGGCATAAAAAGATTCTATCAATTCTAAAAACTCTTAACTAAAGGTAATACTGATATTTTCAATCATAGACTATTTTATCATAATTTCCCATAGTGATTTTTGATTCTAACAGGTCATTTTTCTCCAAGTACAATGTCACTAAGTGTTAAAATTAGATCTTGCTTAGTGATGTCTCCTAGCAAAGTTGAGGGAGTTAAACCCTATGGCAGAGTAGCTGGCAGCTTATCAATGAATTAAATACAAACAATTTGCATTGTTTTGTTGGAGAAATCATTAGGGTAGGCTTAATCACAACAAAAAATTAAGACTACTAACAAGGAATTGTAGACAGAACTTCCTTCCGATAATGGCTGTTTGAAGAAATCGTTAGATCCTCTCTTCAGAAAACAACTGTAAAGATGAAACCCTTGTCCCCTGTAGCTGGTGGGAGGTCTGTCAGGCTAGCATTGGGAGTGTTGTGACCCAAGGAAGTATCCCTCGACCAGAGAACATGACCATGGTTCTTTAAATAGGAGGCTAAGGCTGTTCCATGGCCCCTGTCGGGGAGAACCTGTTGTTTCTTGGCTGCATTTAGTGCATCACTTGGTCTGAGGACATAGATGACATAAAATAATTAACAGACGAATTAAAGTCATGCACTCAGTCATATGAGAAGAGACTGAGTAACATAAAAGGCAGGAGACACGTGAAAAATAAATTACAAAATGGCAAAAGCAAATCCAGTTGTATCAATTAATTGCATTAAATACGAAGGGCCTAAACACCCAAATAAAAAGGCAAAGGTCATCAGATTAGATGAATAAGCAAGATCTAGCTATATGCTGTCTACAAGATACACACCTTAGAGTCAAAGACACAAATATGTTGAAAATGAAAAGAATAGAAAAATACCATGAAAAGAGTAAGTCTCAAAAAGGTACATTTGCTATGTTATTTATTGATAGAACAATTAAGTGTAAAATTAGCCAGTTTCTAGAAGACTTAAGCAACAGTATAAATCAACTCAACTTAGCTAATAAAAATAATAATTACAAAATGCATATTATTCTAAGGCTGAAAGAAACATTTAACACAATAGACAATATGCTAGGCCATAAAATGTCAATAAATTTAATATTAATAAACAACACTGCCATCATATACAGATGTTTCTTCACCACAATGAAACTAATCAGAAATCGGCAAGAGAAAAAACGAGAAAAATCTAAAAATATTTAGAAATTAAACATTATACTTCTAAATAACCCATAGATCAATGAAGAAATAACACAGAAAATAAGAAAATATTTAAAATCAAACAGAATTATTTAAAATTTGTGGAGCGTAGCTAAGACAGTACTTAGAGGGCAATGTATAGCTTTACACATCTCTATCGGAAAGGAAGAACGAGCTCAAATCAATAGTCTAAACTTCCATGTGAGTATAGTAGAAAAATAAGAGCAAACCAAAATCAAAGCAAGACAGAATGAAGACTAGAGTAGAAAACCATGAAATAGAAAACAAACCTAAAAATCAGAAAAACTGACAAATATTTAGGTAGATCAATCAGGAACAAAAGACAAAAGACCAAAGTGAGGCCCAAACTTCACCTATACAATGGTCATTTGGATACCTAATCCTGAATTGCACCCTGCATCTATTAAATAAAAAAAGACAGAAGACATAGATTACCAAACCCAGAAATGAAAGAAGAAACATCACCACCAATCTACAAACATTAAAATGTCATAAAGGAATGCTATGAGAAGCTTTATACCACAAATGAGGCAACTTTGATAAAACAAAGAAATTTCTGGAAATGAACACATTTCCAAAAGTGACTAAAGAAGAAACAAAATTTGAAATTAAAAAACAAATTTAAATTAAGTTAATAATTAAAGATTTTTTCCACAAGAGAAGCCCAGGCTCAGATGGTGTCACTGGTGAATTTATTAAATATTTGAGGAAGAAATAATATCTACCTTTCACAGATTCTTTCAGAACATAGAGACGACAGCAATTCTTTCCAAATTATCTAAAGAGTCAATGCAATCTCTGTCAAATCTCAGAACGGTTTTTTGTTTTTTTTTTGTAAAAAATGACAAGTTACTCCTCAGATGTATATAGAAATACAAAAGATCTAACAGTCAAAACAATCTTGCAAAAATATAAAAAGAAAAAAAAATTGGAAAACATACACTAGCTGATTCGAAATTTACTAAATTAAGTGAACAAAACAGAGTTCATGAATAAATGCTTACATTTATCAGAAAATAATTTCTACTAAGGTGCCAGGACATTTAAATGGAGAAATGGTAGTCTTTTCAATAAATGGTTCTGAGACAATTGTATAATCACCTTCAAAGTAATAAATTAAAAGAGTTTGCTTTTATACTATACACAAATATTAACCCGAAGTGAACCATAGACTTAAAGGTCATTACTAAAATTTTAAAGCTTCTAGAATAAAGCATAGAAGACAATCTTATTAGTTTGACTCTGACAAATAATTATTAGACATGGCATAAAAATTTATTAAAGGAAAAATGAGCCAGGCTCAGTGGCTCAGCTTGTAATCCCGTGCTTTGGGAGGCCTAGGTGGGTGGATTGCCTGAGCCCGCAGGTTCGAGACCCACCTGGGCAACTTGGCGAGACCTCATCTCTACAGTAAATAATAATTAAAAAAAAAATTAGCTAGGAGTTCCAGCTACTTGGACGGCTGAGGTGGAAGGATTGCTGGAGCCCAGCAGGTTGAGGCTGCGGTGGCCCGGAGCGGCCACTGAGCTCCAGTCTGGGCGACAGAGTGAGACTCCAACTCTGGGGGGGGGGAAAAAGGAAAAATGAAAAAGTTGAACCTCAACAAATTTTTAAACTTTTGAGCTTCAAAAAACATCATTAAGGAAATGAAAAGGTAAGCCACAAGCTGGCTAAAAATATTTTCAAATTATATGTCTGGTAAGGCACTTTTATCTAGTATATGTAAAGAATCTTAACACTCAATAACATGACAAGAATCCAATAAAAAGGAGTAAAATTTTGAGAAGTCATGCCACCAAAGATAATACACAGAAAACAAATAACATGAAAAGGTGGTTAGCATCATTAGTCACCGGGGAAATGCAAATCAAAACCACACAAAAGGTTTAGCCATATACCCCCTGGAATAGCCCTAATTATAAAGACAAACTACCAAGCATTGTATAGACTATGGAGAGACTGGAACCACCATTCGCTGCTGTTGGGAACATGAAATGGTATGGCTACTTTAGGAAAGAATAAGGGAGTTTCCCAAAGAGTTAAACACCCACCTGTTACATGACAGGTTAATCAACACCTAGGCATCTACCCAAGAAGGAATGAGAACACAAGTCCACCCAAAACCATGTAAGGGAACATTCCTGGGGGTATTATTCACAGCAGGATAGGGCACATGTCCATCAAGTATGGGAGGAATGAACAAAAGGAGCCATATCCAAAGCAAAGAATACCACCCAGGAAAGCGAAGGTGTGTGAACCACACATGCACATGACCATATGGGCGAGTCTCAAAGACGTTACGTGAAGCACAAGTGAGAAGAAAGACACTACATAGGGTACAATTCGTTTGTGTGAAATGTCCAGAAAGGCAACTCTCTAGACATGCAAAGTCCACTCATGGCTGCCGGGGCAGGGTGTGGGCATATGAATTTACCGCGAGAGGGAGTGAGGGGTGGCGATGGCGGCCCAACTCTGTAAATGTACGACAAGGATTGAATTGAACACTACGTATAAATGAACTTTATGGTATGGAAATTCTCAATAAAGGTGTAACCCACATACTTTGCATTCCACAGTAGTTTCTATTGTGCTCCTGGAAATCACCCACTTTATTACACTTGAGTAAGTGTGAACTCTCATTTGGGAAAACTTTTGTGATAAAACCAGACTTCCTTCAACTCACTTGAGCCTCCACTCCAGTGCACAAATCCAGCCTCAGCACCGAACGCCACCGCCCTCCCAGCTATGCCATGTCTCTCCTTGAACTTCTAGTCCATCCTGTTGAACTGCCATTCCCTCCTCTGTCACGGAGGACATGCAGTTGCACGTGAGTGGATTCCTTGCCTTCTTGAATACTCTGGAGACCCCGTGAGTACAGAACCAGGGACTTCCCGCCTCAAGAAAGCCCAATGTGGGGGCTGAGCAGGGTAGAACAACAGCTGATATTGGTAGAGCTTCCTAGAGACCTATGGCATCGAGGCTTCCAACAATCCCTTGGGTAGACACTATTGTTGTGCTATGCATGATGCAGCTAAGACACAGCAAGGTGCAATGATTTACCTAGTGTGAGAAATAAGAATGGTGATTTATCTTCAAATTGGAGTCTAGCTTGTCTTGGGTTCTCAGGATGGTCTCAAAGTGCTTTGTGCTTCACTTTTGTTGATTCACTTCCTGCTTCTTTGCGCTTCCTTTTCACGGGATTTTTACTTTGGTAGGCTTAATGCTTAAATTTTTGGCTGGATCCTATCAGAATGGTAATTCTGTAAGCCAGTCGGCAAATAGGACATACAAATGAAATGTTTCTGTCAGCCAATCAAAAGGGGCCATGTAGGCGCCGTATGGGAGAGCCTGTAACTTCTGCAGTATTCCTCCAGTGACGAACCAGGAGAGGGACCTGCACTTTAGGGATAAAAGTGCCGATTCTTCTGGCTTTGGTGTGCCTGCCCACCAGACACCCAACCTTGGAAGACCATCATTAAAGTCTCATTTCTGCTGCATTTCACTTCTCTGTGTCCATCCTTTGATTTTGGACAGGTGAGTTCATTTCTCACAGCTAGTAAAGATGAATTCAGAGTAAGAACCTGGACTACCTCCATTTTTAACCAGGAAAGAATTTTGGATTCTCTCCATATTTTCTGATGGACTGAAGGGCTCTACTTGCTTGGCCATAGCGTGGCTTTTCAACTGGTGACCTGGACTCCCCGGGCCCATAAATAATCATGCCATCCTGTCCTGGTGTCTCTGAATGCAGGCCTACATGACCAGGAGCGGCTGTATGTGTTTCCAGATGCTGCCAACATCTCTGGTATTGGCAGAACACACACACTGTGAGCCTGTAATCACAAATGGGAGGGATCTTCAGGAGGTTAGGGCAATTCTCCACCTCCAAAAATAACATTGATTGATCTGTTTTTAAGAGACTGACATATGTAACTCTTTATTAAAAAATTATTAAATAACTCCCTGAAATAAAAAGGCAGTCATGTAATTAATAGTTATGTACTGCATGACAGCATAATTACTCATTACCAAGATGCAGGAACAAAATGACTTCTAATTTTATCTTCAGAGTCTTCAAAGGTAAAAAAGTACTTGCAAAAGAAGTAAACTGGGAAGGGAAGACAGCTTCAGTGACTGTCTGAAATTTTTCTAGACTTGGAATTTTGAGAATCTAAACATTAAACTACAAATGATGTTATACTACATTTATTTAAGCAGGTGACTAATTAAAAACACTTGAATATCTCAATAAAATAAATTTAAAATACTCACGTAGAAGGATTCTAGCACTGTTGTGTCAGCTAAAGATAAAAAAAACTCTCTGGAACAAGAGAACTTATCTGTGAATTTATCTGCATCCGTTCAAAATTGGCAAAAATGCCTCTATAAATTATTCAGAATTATTGATGAGTTCTGAGATCTAAAAGACATTTTTCGAGCTTGCTTTCTCTGATAGAAAGAAGCATCTAGCACAAGGGCACGGTCCACCTACCTAAGGAGGTACTGAGTCCAGGCCAGGATGCAGACGGGCTGAGGAACCCTCTTCCCCCCTCCTGGGATGGAAAAGACCCTTCCTTGGATAACTAGGACATGGAAGTCAAATGCAGGGCACAGGTCAGACGCCCGTCACAGGGGTGAGGTGACAGGGACAGGCCTGGCAGGATCTTGGCGTTGGCTGGGGTTTCAGCACTACGGACAGGGACCAGACCAAAGTCCCTGGTAGGGGACAACCGGGAAACTTGCCTTTGGGAGGCAGGCTTTGCGTTGGGAGTCCCGGCTTATGTGGTGGAGATCATGCATGGCTAGGATGTCTCCACAGGCTTCTCAAAGAACTGGACGCCACAGAGAGTTCTGGCCATCAGCAAGTTAGTATTTAGTGAGATTAGGCTAGTGGCAAAATACCAGATTGGCAAATTGACAGCCAGACAAAAAACACCCAGGCTGACGGCTTCCCCACTCCAGCCCACAGGGCCACTGGGGGCTCCTGAGGGTCCCAAAGCTCTCACCACCCTTCCCGCCGCATCTGGCTCAGCTCCTGCCTTCCTGCCCCTCCTCACCTGGCACCACCACGCTTCCCACCCTGCCCAACTCCGTGCTCGTTCCTCTGCCAACACTCAGCTCTGAGTTCACCCGGTACCCCCGGTGTCCCCTCTTCAGCACTCTGGCCTTGTCCTGCAGTCCCATCTGACCCTTCTCTTCCAGGTGTGAATTCTCCACGTTCTCAAGTAGTGATGGGAGTTTATGGAATGCCCCGTGAGGCCAGCTGGCTTCCTCTTAGGGGTGCCAGCAGTGCCCGTTTGTAGCGATATCCCTGGCTGCCCCTGGACTCAACAGGAAAGAGACCCCTAAAACATTTGCCAGAGTCCTGGGAGGAGAAGGTGGGTGTGGCTCTAGGCAGCCCAATGTCTGTCATTACCATGACCTTTCAAAGTCATCCGTGAAGTCACCTACATATTCTGAAGTTGCCCAATTGGAGTATTTTTGCATAAACAGATTTAAATTTCTACAGTGTAGGAGGCTGAGGCAGGAGGATCGCTTGAAACCTGTAGTACAAGACCAGCCTGGATGACATACCAAGATTCCATCTCTACAAAAAAATTAAAAAAAAAAAGACCTCCACTGTGGTTATGTGTCTCCCATCAAAATCCTCTCTTGCTGGGGTCCTGCTTCTTTTCTCCTTGCCTGACTGCCTGGGGTCCTTCCTTCTCCTTGGCTCCGCTCACCCTGTCTCCTCAAGTGCTACTCTCCAGGCACCCCAGCCCGGTCATGTCCTGCTCCCTGCATGTTACCTGCCATGCCATTACCCCATCAAACAGGAGTCGGCTCCTGGGTAGCTTTTCTCCTTGAGCATCAAGACCTAGCTTTAGCATTTCAACAACCCAGGTGCTCACAAGGTGAGGCTAGGTGAACCTTGGATTAATTTATGGGTTTGGAGGCTGCTTTTCTTTTTCTTTTTTTCTTTTTTGAGTTGGAATCTCACTCTGTCACCCAGGCTGGAGTGCTGCTGGACTCCATTGATCCTTCCACCTCAGCCTTCCAAGTAGCTGAAACTACAGGCATGTGCCACCATGCCCAGCTAGTTTTTTTATTTATTGTAGAGACTAGGTCCCGTCACATTACCTGGGCTGGTCTTGAACCCATGGGCTCAGGCAATCCAATCCATTTGCCTCGCCCTCCCAAAGTGCTGGGATGACAGGCTGAGCCACCGAGCCTGGCCTGGAGGCTGCTTTTCTAGCCTGAGTGCCTGAAGATCAGAGCCCTGGAGGATTGCACTGCAGACGTGAGGCTCGATAAGGACTCTGGTGACCACAGCCTTGAATTCTGCTCAGAGCAGGGCCAAGCTATGCATTTGAGATGGTTTTGCATAGGGGGAGAGATTCTGCCCCATCTGTCCACAACTGCCTTTCTATCTTGATCTTTTTCCCTGTCTCATCACCTTGTTCCATCTGTGGGAGGCGGAAGGGCACAGCGGACTGTCTCTCGGGCCAACTTTGACCTCAGTTCTGATTCTCAGGCCTGGCACAGACTCCCAGAGGAAAGCATAGAGACACAAGCTACAAAACCTTGTCGAAGACGTTTATCCACAGATTAAATTGGCTGTGGAATCTAAATGTCCAAGTTTCTAACAGAATGAACGTCTGCTGGTTTGTGTGTGAAGAGACACAGAGGCGCTGGCCATTTTGCAGAAGGAACACTGGGAACAGGAGCTGAGGCTGTTTCTGTAGTGTCCTGTCCACTGGTGGCCTCTTTTCATTTAGGTAATCACTTCTCTAATCCACAAGACAAAATGAAATGTCCTGAAATGCAGCCCTCTCCAAGTCACCTGGTTTTTTCTCTTTTTTTAATAAGTTGGAGTCTCCCTCTGTTGCCCAGGCTGGGGTGCAGTGGCACAATTATGGCCACTGTAGCTGCAACCTGCTCAGGTGATCCTTCCGCCACAGCCTTCCAAGTAGGTGAAGCCACAGGCACGCACCCCCACACCTGGCTAATTTTTTGATTTGTTGTAGAGACGAGGTCTCGCCAAGTTGCCCAGGCTGATCTTGAACCCCTGGGCTCAGGCAATCCTCTCACCTCTGCCTCCTAAAGTGCTAGAATTTCAAGTGGGAGCCACTGCTCCTGGTTCACCTATCTTTTTTATTGCTATTCGTCTCGAGGTGACATAACTGCAGCACTTAGAAACGCACGTCCCAAATATGCAGTCTTTTTCAGGTTCCCTGAGATGGTCTTTCTCTTCATCTCACCCACTACTTTGATGCAGCTCCTCACCAGGTCCTACGATGACATGAGCCCATCTCCTGCGCTGAGCCCACCCAGAGGTTAGTCCTCCTCTGCTGACCTTTGACCTACCCCTCCAGCATCGTGCCTCAACACCCAGCAGAGGACGGCGAATTAATTGCGGTTGGTGTTTATCCAGTTGAAACAGGGGCATAGGGCGGAGATGACACGTTCCGAGCTGCGTTTCATATGACACTAACGTACTGTCATGTTGCTTCCCATGAATTAACACGTCAGCCCATGGGAAGGTGGGCATGAGCCTTGCAAAGGGCTCCACAGGACACTTGTCGTGCTGCTGACAAGCCTGTCTCGGCTGCAGGGTGGATTCCCACCGACTCGCAAGGGGCTGTTCACCTCCTCTAGAATGCTTGGCAGAGTGAGTGCATCGGCCCACAACCCGTGAGGATGCCCAGGGTGCCTCAAGCACGCAGCAGGCAGCCCGGGGAGCCGGGCCCAAGGAGGAGCCAGCCCGCCCTTCCCACTCCCAGGCAGCCCCAGGGGATCCAGGGAAGGCAGACGCAGCCCTCCCTGCCCACCCGCAGGCAGCCCAAGGGAATCTGCAAAGGAGGAGGCGCCTGCCCTACCCACCCCTGGCAAGCCTGTCCCTGTCCTGTTGGGCACTCCTCTCTTACTGTGGGCTTCCGGGTCTGGAGGCCAGCGGTTGCCTGGGCTGCTACTGATCCCTGTGTGGTGGGCCCGGGCTCTGCCCTCATTGTCTGGGAGGTCGGAGGCCGGGCAGCCCCCCTGCCAGGACATGGCCTTCCCGGGAGAGCAGTGACAGAGGGCTGCAGGTGAATGTGGGGACAAACCCACTCCTGAGCCTCCCCGCCTCCCGGGTGTTCAGGGAAAGACATGCTTGGCAAGGGTCTTGGAAGGGGCGTGAGGGCCCTTGAGGCACCGCAATGACCCTGTGACCCTTGTGCGGCCTTGGGATTCATGCTTCTGACGCCAGATTGCCTTCTTCCCAACTGTGGGCTGCTTCCTACTCGCTAGACTGTTAATGTCTGTGTTTGCAAACCATTGTAGAATCCTGCACTGGGGTGGCGGAGTCTAATCCAACTCCGTTCTACATGAGAACCAGCAGACATGCTAACAAATGAGCATAATTTAATCATGGCTTTTCCTGCCCAAGCTATTGCCGACAAAACCCTATGTCTAATACTTGGCCACCTGTGCCTGTGACTCTCGGATGTCCTGGCATCCTGCTTCATGAGTCAAAGAAACTCACTACCGGGAGGATGGCTTGAGGCCAAGAGTTGGAGACCAGACTGGGCTACACAGTCACACCCCATCTCTACAAAAAAATGAGAGGAATAGGCAGGTGGTGTGTGCCTGTCATCCCAGCTACTTAGAATGCTGAGGTGGGTGAGAGGACTGCTGGAGCCCAGGAGTTGGAAGCTGTGGTAAGCCACGACCGTCTCACTGTATTCAAGCCTGATGAACAGAGCAAGACCCTGTCTTTAAAATAAAAAAGATATAAGCCAAGTGCTACCCACCCAGCCTCACAGGAACGAAAAGCACAGAATGATCTTGCATCAGAATCCCATCAGAAAATACACCAAAGTGTCTACCTGGTGCCACTCCAAGAACATCTACCCCATAGATACTCCAGGAACATCTAGCCCGGTGCCTATTCCAGGAATATCCGCCCTGGTAGACACCTATGGAGTGCTTGTCTTACAGCTTGAGGTCAGCTGGACAAGTGCCTGGAGCCTCTCTGGCTAGAGTTGTGGCTTATTTATGAGGCAGCCTGTGAACACCACCAGGTATTTTGGCTTTGAGTTTCCACCCAGAAACAGGAGCTGACTATTTCTTCACGCATTGCACAGATATCCACGAAGGCCCACTTGAGCCCAAGGCCACTCCAGGTCCATCAGTGAGACAGGCGAGGGCTCGGTCCTCCTCGAAGCTCGCGTTCTGGTGAGGGCAGGGAAGGTTACGCATCTGTAAATGTCAGCTTAGCTCCAGGTGGCAACACAAGCGACAAAGTAGCATGACGGAGCCTCAGAGGGGCAGAGGGAGGGCTCACTGCTCAGCCGTGACACCGTCCCCTTTGCCCCTTGGTGTCGGGGTGCTCCCGGGAAGGGGAGGGGACGCAGGGCACTCGGCTTGGGCAGCGTCAAAGCCCCTTCTGAGGAAACGGGCTGCCTCCATTTTGATCAGTCTCTACCCCAGCTCTGCTGCCTGGACCGTTTAGATTTCTGAGTTGCAGAAACAGAGGCGAGAGAGCTGTTCCTCAGTGCAGCCACCGCCCTGTCGTGAAGCCAGGCGAGAGAATGGCCCATGGCCCTGTCCCTGCCGTGAGGTCTCGGCTTCCACAAGACAGAGGGGTAAGGATGTGTGGCATGCTCAGCGTACACTTAGCATACCAAGCGTTTTGTGCATGGCCCTGACATCACCCCATAAGCGTCCCCCTCCTGCCCCCCCTCCCTCCTTCACTCAGGGACACACATGCAGCACCTGCCACTACCAGGCACGGGGACGCACCGGAGGCACAGCTACGAACAGGTACCCCAAGCTCCTCCCAAGGGACCCAACATTGGCGGCTGCTGTTGCCACTGTGAGGCCATATCCCAGGGACAGGGTGGGCTTGGGTTCAGAGCCAGTGGCCTCATGTCCACATCCCACAGTCAACCATGCACATGTCAGAGTGCAACAAGGTATGCCTGTCACTAACTGCTGAATGGGGTCTCTTACCACTCTCGGTGCTTGGACAGGGCTAAGATCTCCAAGGGGACGGCTTATTCTTGGAATATCGTTTATCCAGGTAACGAGACCACATGGACGGATGGATGGGGGTCGACTGGTGGGTGGGTGGGTGGACAGCTGGTGGACAGGGTGGGTGGGTGGAAGGGTGAATCTGGTTATCTGAAGTCTTCCCGGCGGAGACCTTGTGTAAAGTATAGCGCTATGCTGGGATGCAGGACAAGGACGGTCTCTGTGCTCCACCTGCCACCATTTCTAGGAAAATGTGACTCTACCGGCCACTTTCATGAAGGGAATTTGCACTGTGGATGGTGATTGGCAGCAGCAATTTGGAGAACAGAATCAGACTGTGGCCATGATTTTGGAGACATATAACAGCACAGTCATTCTCACAGAAACTGTTCTCTCAAACGTATTGTCTTTGTCTTCTGAAACTGCTACCACAAGGTGTAGATGAGTATTAACTTGGTGAGGTGCTCTCTGCATGCATTATCATAAGAGAATGTGTCTGAGTTTTGCAGAGAAAAATGAAGTCCCAGTGGCAGACTGAGACATTTTAATACAATGCTATTGATTTTCAAACTTATAACTCTTAGAAACCTAATTGTCTTTAGTTAATGTCTCGGCTCTTCCCAGGCCATAAAGGAATCTAGATTGGACGAAAACCTTATAATTGTATTAAACATCCACGAAGGAAAACAACTTAGATCTCTCAAACACCCAACTGCTTAAAGATTCACACACATGTGGCATGCATACACACTTGCATACACACGCACACATGCACACTTCAATGCAAATATTCCAAAACCTGAAGAACCCACAATCTGAACCAAGCATTTCAGACAAGGGATGTTCACCCTGTGTGTGTGCACATGTGTGTGTTCAACTGTCTATCATCTATCTATCATTGATCATCTATCTTCTATCTATCAATCAACGAATCTATCAATCTATCATCTATCATCTCTCTATCATCTATCTATCTAATCTACCATCTATCGGTGGCTCAGCTTGTCATCCCGCGCCTTTGGGCAGCAGAGGTGAGTGGATTGCCTGAGCCCGTGAGTTCAAGACTCGCCTGGGCAGCGAGACCTCATCTCTAAAATAAATCAAAAAAAAAAAAAAATCAGCCTGGCGTGGTAGCGCATGCCTGTAATTCCGGCTACTCGGAAGGCTAAGGCAGAAGGATTGTCGGAGCCCAGCAGGTTGAGGATGCGGTGGCCGGGAGCAGCCACTGCACTCCAGTGTGGGCGACAGAGTGAGACTCCAACTCAAAAAAAAGTATATATATATCTATCATCTCTCAATGTCCATATCAATCATCTGTCCATCTATCGATCTGTGATCTATCTACCGTCTGCCGTCTGTCATCTGCCACTGCCTCTGCTTCTTCGAGGCCCCTGGCGAACGCACACCCAGTCTTACACTGTGCAGTCTGGGTAGTTTCCCAACCACGTTCGCATGCAGTTTTGTCCGGTGACCCTCCAACCTCATGCTTAGGGGATGGGCTGCCCTGGGCCCGTCCTGATGGCTCAGTAGGCTGCGTGGCGACTGGGCACTGCGGTCGGGGACGCCTGAGTCCAGCCCTGCTCCTCTAACAGGAAGTGACCTGGAGCAGGGGAGCATCTTCCCAGGCCCGTGTAAACGTGTACATCGGGAGGGCTTTGTGTTGTGTGTCAGGAGTCCTGCTGGTGTTGTCTGACGACGTGAGGTTTCTTGCTGGCGTCGAACAACTCAGAATACTTTCTTCCCATGCTCCCCAATCCGCACGCTCCTCCCGACCCCCACTAAGCCACGGGCTGGCCCGGGCGTTTCCTCATGGCTTCTGTGGTTCCTGGTGCCACAGCCCTGCATGGGGCTCCCTGGGCTCCCTCTCTTGCCCTGCCCACTCCCACCGGTCGCCTTTTCCACAGGTCCCCGCAGATGAATCCCTTCCTCCTCAGTACCATGCTCTGGGGTCCTTCGGGGCCACACCCACTCTGGGATCAGAGTCCAGATGACCAGTTACCCCAGCAAAAGTGCACTCAGCATGTGGGTTGAAAACCTGGCCCGTCTGCGGACTGCATCATCTTCACTTTGGATCAGGCCACAGACACAGCTCACACAGGTGCTGGCTGCTAGGGGAGATGCCAGCGGGCCCCTTCCTGGAATTCCTCATGAGGCTAATGCAGGCACAGTGTCCGCCCTGGCCGTCCTCAAGCTGCTCCTCAGGACACGGACCCCGGGGGCCTTCCGAGCACAGACCAGGCACAGCCTGCAGAGCTGGCCAGGAGCTCCTCCTCCAGCTGCCCTCCCACCAGGAAGGACATGGTTCTCATGACGTTGGCAGTGACTCAGTTGCCCAAGGGACTCGGAGAGGGATCTGGCAAGCATTACCCCACACTCAGCAACACTTCTGCACTTAATTTATGATTATTATCATGTTTCAGCAACTCCAGGAACGTTAGAAGTGACACAATAGCCACATAATCTCCCCAGTTGACACTCACATGTATGTGTAATAAAAATACTTTAATTGAATTTAATTCATTACCAGAACAACCAATACTGGTTAACAGAAAGCAATATGAATGTGCAAATACTCATTAATAATCCAGCTTTAACTAGCTCTAATAAGCTTTCCAGAAGCCATTGTCACTTCCCAAAACAAACACTGTTTAATTCTCTGCTCTGTTCTCCTTCTAGTTGGGTCTGTCCCAGCTGCCTGGGGTTGAGCAAACCAAGTGGTGTTTGCAGAAGCCAATTTTCATTTCAGCCTTGAGAGCCAGCGAAATGCATATGCTTTTCTAGGACCCCATACACATTTGCTAAAATAAGTGTATTTGCGAAACTGAAACAATCAGAGTAGACACTGAGAGAGTTTATGGACTTTTTACAATTTCAAATTCATCTTACATACACAAATGCCGTTTGCTAATATCAACCATGGGTGCCGCGGTTTAAAAATACACACAGCTTTAATGGATTATCTTAAGAAGGATCATCACCACTCATTGTTTGAATCGTTTTTCGTGATGAAACGTTCACATGTGAAATTCATTTGTTATATTCACTCAGTAAAGAACTTTTGGAGTCAAACTATGCAAGGTGCTGGGTGGTCTGGTAAGCTCGCAGAGCAGTGTGAGGAGAAGGGTCTGTCTACACTGGCAGTTATGTCTCCCACATGACTTAAGAAATACCCCCAGAAGGGCCTGTCTACACTGGCAGGTGTGTCTCCCACGTGACTTCTGAAACACCCACAGAAGGGCCTGTCTACACTGGCAGGTGTGTCTCCTACATGTCGTATAAAACCCCTGCAGGATCTTTATCTGAGGCAGAGTGAGCACTGAGACCACATCACCTCCAGGTCCTAATTGTCCTTAGAGGGGACGGAACCCAAAGTTCCCACTCGGAAGTGACTCCACCTGTTGTTTCATGGAAGTTTCCAGACCAAAGCGGCCCACGTGTTTGTACTTGCCACGTCCACACAGAGCGTCCCTCTGGGGGGACATCTTCACACCTTCCCGCCGCCTGTGCCTCCTCCTGGAGACGGGCAGGTGGGCCCCTCACACAGAACATGAAATCTCCGTCCAGGCATGCCTTTCTCTCAGTCCCACGTGACGACGCTGGTGCCTGCAATGGTCACCCCACCTCCCCTTCCGGCAGGCTGGGCTTTGCCCCACCCCTTCCCTCTCATCCCTGGACGGTGCTGGTGTTGCAGCCAAGCCCACCGCTTGCCGGCGCCTCTCACCTGACAAAACAGTTCAGAACTCTGCAGAAACCGGCCGCCCGATAGACGGCATTACACCAAGTGGCAGCCCACGACCACGCCCGCCATCCCTGCGGAGTCCCTGGGCAGGATCCTTCCTGAGGACAGGTCTGCCCTGGGCAGTGGGCATCCAGCAAACGCAGTGGGGCCCTGGTTCATTGGGGCGGGGGCAGTGAGGATGGGGGGAAAGGCAGAGAGGACGCTGGTCAGGACAGACGGTGCTGCTCGAGGCAGGAGAAAGGGGGCCCAGGCGATGCGGGAGGCTCTGCACACGCCACGCGTCACGGGTGTCGTGGACCGCACCGCGGGCAAAGAAAGACGCCGCGAGGTCGCCCGGGAGACACAGCGTTCGAGCGTGTCCAGTTGGCACACAGTACACGCATGCGGAATACATATGTGTGTAATACACACATGCACATACCTAATCTAGATTTCCAATCGATGATTTTGTGTCGCTTACGTTTGGCACTTAAAAGAACAGCCTTTGTTTTTTGAGAAATGCCCTGATGACTTAGTGTTCATTCATTTCCGGAAGGTGATTATCACACATCTGGATGCAGGCGCCCTGAGCAGAGCCGTTCGGCTTTAAATGAGCGGGACTTCTCTTCCCCCAGTGGCTCTGCTCTCGCCGGCATCGGAACTGCCACGACGACGTAAACCTGGCTTCTACAGCATCCTTCAAATGCCAGGCCCTGCCGACTCGGGACAGGGAGGCACCAGCAGCCGGCCAGGGCAGGCGCCCCTCCTCACGCGTTGGCCCTGGTTGAAGCTGTGACCACACGGTGCTTCCCAAACCCTGACTACCAGGGGAAAATGCGGGGCTAATGAAACCCATGATGCTCTTGACGAGCAAATGTGCTTTCCTTTAGGAGACGGCAAGGGTGTTTTTCCTAAATAATGACCCTCAACTTAGAGTTTTAGAGCGCTGAAATCATTTTTCCTGAAATAACTCATTTGTTCCTTGAGCCTCAGAAGCGGAACAGAATCCACAGCACAATGAAGGGAGGGCCTCGCCAGACAGATGCTTGGCCCGGTCGGCGGTACCTTCTGACGAGAATCCTGTGCCAGCCCCAGAAGACACAAGCCTGCCATCCTTGCCTTGCGGCTTCACACGATGGCCTGTCAGCGGTTGTCCTCGGCCCTGCCTCCTGCCCATGTGGCACATCCGGGCGCTCTCGGGCAAGCAGAGCACAGCTCCTGTCGCCCAGAGGCTGCCTGGTGCCCCACGGAAGGACCGAAATCGAGGCGGCAAGTGTGTTTGTCTGGCTCTAAATAAACTGCAAATGCGTGTCTGGGAGCATGGACCATCGGAGCTGCTGCCACCAGCAGACAGGCCATGAGGCCTGGGGAGAAGATGGGTCTTCCACGGCTGGGGGTGATGCCCAAGACTACCCAGCACAGAGGAAGCATAACCACGACGGCTCTTTCCCCGACGTGCGTCCACTGCTGCCATGTTTCTCAAATGACCCTGTCGAAATCAACACCCAGTATCCATGACGCAACTTCTACTCACTCCTGGAGAGACAGGGCAGATGTGGATGTCACACTTCAGCATGTAGAAACAGTCTCAACATGTCATTAACTGGGGAATTTACAGTGAGCTTTAATTGCTGAAAAAAAGATGACATATTTGCCCACTTAGAGTTTGGGACAGTAAGTTAATTTAAGTGCACAAAGTAGGTATATTTGACCAACTTGGTGTCAGATAAATCTTTCAGCATGATAACGGAAATGGCATTTATAAAGGCCATCATGAGCAGAGCTAGAGGCATGCTTTCTTGAGCAGCTTCACTCAGTCAAGACCTTACAAAGCTTCATCCATTGTCCGGCTCTCATCAGGTTCTAGCCAGGCCAATTATAGCCGAGGGTGTATATTTCAAGTTAACGCTGATTGAATGCTGACTGTCAGCCAAATATTGTTCTTTGTGCCTTGTGAGCTTTATGTAGTTTCTTACAATAACCTGGCGAGGCAGATAATTTTATCACCATCATTTTCCAGGAGAGGAGATGGGGATTTAGGATGAAGGGTTTCCTAAGGTCGTGCATCTAATAAACGCTGGCTCCCATGGTCGCCGGTCCCCTGGCTACGAGGCGCTGCAGTCAGGCCGGATGAGTGGGAGGAAAGGCAGAACCACCTCTCACACTCACCTCTGTGCACCGGACGGCACGCCGGGGCGCACGTGCTTCTCCTCGGGTCATCCCCTGCGGGCGACACCATCAAGCGAGTCTGCTTCCTCACCTGGGTGGAGAGAACGTAGCTGACTTGTCCGTGGTCACGGGTGTCCAGTCAGGAAGGAGGGTCTTGAGAGTGTCGGGGTGAGAACGTCACCCTTCACCCTCATGGCGATGAAGGACGGCACTGGCGGGAGCATGCGGCCAGCAGTGCTCTCCTTCCCCCGCCGCCTGAGCCCGGACGTCTGGCTGAGGGCATCGCTCTCCTGGGCACACACACAGGCCCTGGACAAGCAGCCCAGCAGCTTTCGAGGATGTCCAGGGCCAACGCCATCAGCTCTGGGGCTGAGTGGGCTTTTTCTCCATCTCCCACCCCACCCTGCCTGCGCCCCCAATCCTGGGCTCTTCAAGAGCAGCCTGGTGACGCATTGTTGGCCCACACCACCAGAGGCAAGCCAGGCTCAGCCCTGATCTCTGCCTGTGTCCTGTGGCCATAAAACAGGAAGCCCTGGGCTGGGCCTCCAAGCTGCCACCGGCCTCCAGCACAGGTTAGGGGTCCTCAGAGTGCCTCCCCCAGGGGCAGACTTCAGACCTTGAGGGTGCTGATGGATGGGGCTCAAGAGTGCTTTATCCACAGTCCACAGGTTCCCAATGCTATGGGTGGGGGCATGTCAGCTGGACTCAGACACCTCTGGTGACAGGGACTCACTGTCTCCTGAGTGGGTTTCCTGCTTCTCTCCAGGAGCCCTATTCTGTCCTCAGACAATTCTCAGAGGTTGCACCTTTGCAGGAATGCAGCTTGTCTCATTTTCGTTTGGTAATCATAGTCTTACTTCTTAGATGGAAGGGGTTAAGGTCAAGTTGTCTCTTCTAAACACTTAGTTTTCCAACGGGACCAGCTGGGAAGGGAGTGGCAGGCACCACGTTTCCCATTCAGTAGGACACTTACCAGTGCCGCTCAAAAGAAAGTCGGTGAAAGTGACCCGTGAGAAAACAGCAATTCTACCTTTCGGGAAAGGTTAAAAACAAGGGGCAGATTTTGCAGTTCATCACAGTTAGGGGGACTCACATGACCCATTTGCATTTTGACTTGAAATAGGAGGGAAACACAGTTGAGAGAAATAATAAATACTGATGCTCTCTAAGCCAGACACACAAGCTCAGCCAAAACCTCAAGTGCTTTCCAGGTAACAGACCAGCCTGATGGAAGTCCCATTATGCCAGAGAGATTTACAGGCAGTGGGGTATGTTTTGTGTGTGTGTGTGTGTGTGTGTGTGTGTATGTGTGTGTTTGTGTACATGCTTATTACCACAAATATTTTTATGGGGGAATCTTTTGAACATTATAAACTATAAAAGAAACCATTTCTGCTTTGTATGTCATTTGAAATATATATTGGTGAGACAATCGTTTTTTAAAAGGTGACTAATGATAAATAATGTATTTCAGTAAAAGAAAATTAAGGATACAAGGAGAAACTTCCAAACAGGACATTATGGTGACCATAACACCTTCTGACTGGAGAAAGGCTGCCCTGTAGTCTTCCCTGGTGAGAATTGTAAGATCCCACATTTACACTGTGTGAAGTTAATGTACACTCAGAGTCCATGGAAAGTGTAGATTTTAGGGAAAATAATTCATTGTTTTGTCCTCATTCTTAGTTGCTCTTGCTAAAAGGTAAGGTTAGTGAAATCCAAGAAACACTAATAAATCACAATATCTTTTTAAAAAATCCATAGTTTTGTCTTTTGCAGGAGACTTGCTAGACTTTCCAATAAAAGAATTCCGTAGTTAACAAGGAAGTTATGAGCTACCAACATTGGAACCTGTTATATTATTTGGCACCTGATATCAAGTCATTCAGCAAAAAGCCTCAGGGCACTGACATCTGAACCCAGCATTGGAATGAGCTATCTCATGAGAGCTGATGGATTTCGGTCGAGGCAACTGTATCCAGTAGTGGAGCTGCCTTGGGTTGCTTGTTGTGATTTCATGGAAACAAACAGAGTGAACAAGCCAACACTGGGTCTTAAAACCCCATAGGCCATGGTTTAAAATACAGCATTTTCTCAAGGAGAGAAAAGGTCTGTGTTTGCTTCCACTGGGGTTTTAGCTAAATATCATCATCAGCTAAAGGAGAAGAAAAGGCTAATTCATCGGGGCCTTGGGAAGCACCTGATTTTGTCCCCCTCCCCAGCTGTGCAGGGAGACTCTGGCCCCCTGTGTCTTGGCATCCACTATGACCAGCAGCCTTTTTCATCCATCTGCCTCCCACACCATTCACGTCCTTCTGTTGAGATGTGCTCTCTGGAAATTTCTTTAAAGTGTTCTCCAGTTGTGCATCTGTCCCTCACCTCAGCACAAACACATCCACACGCATCACATTTTAAAAAGGTTTCCAGACCCCAAAGACTCATTCTCCATATTAATGTCATCAGTGACTTCTTTTTGAAAACTTGGTCCAAAAGCTCTGAAATCAGACTCAGAACGCGCACTAGATCAGGAACTCTTTGTCTGCATCACATCATAGACACGCAGAACGCTTCCTGGCACAAGGTAGGTGCTCAGCAGAGGCTTCTCGGATGAGTCACCTGCCCAAATCTTCTATCTGCACGCCCTCTGGAGGCCAGCACCTGGGCCCTGAAGGGAGGCCGCCCCCAGTTCCCAGGCCTGTGCAGGGAAGGCTGGAAGTTCACAGACACAGTCAGTGGTGGAGTGGCACACGCAAGTGCTGGCAAAGGGACTTGAAGGTCGACTTACTAGGGTCGTACAGTTTGCAGTGTTTTCCTGCAAGCATGCGTCACAGCCAAGCAGATCGTGGGATCAGAAAAAAGAACATGTCGACATAATTCACACAAAATAAACAAAAGCAAGGTAAAGAAGTAGCTAATGGAGTTGGCCTGCTACCACAAGTGCAATTCGCCTCCGGGCTTTCAAAGTATATAATTAGCTCAAGGGCGCATCCACAAACGCTCACTCACTCGCACACCCACACTCACAGCCACTCACACTCACAGTTACACACTCAGTTATCCACACACTCACACTCACTCACGGTCACTCACTCTCTCCACTCACACACCCGTTCATAGTCACTTGCCCACACTCACCCACTCACTCACACTCAGCTGCCTGCTCACACGACTCACTCACTCCTACTCATGCTCACATCCACTCACACCTCACAGTCACACACTTGTTCTCACTTCCACTCACACACTCACCTCCACTCACACTTACAGCCACTCACACTCACACCCACGCACACATTCACACACTCACACAGCTACTCATTCACTCACATCCACCCACGCATTCACACTCACATCCACTTGCAGATTCACACCTGCTCCCTCACACCCATTGACACACTCACTCACACCCATTCACACACTCGCAGTCACTCCCACTTACACCCACTCACACACTCACACTCATTCATGCACTCACACCTGCAACAATGAAACAGCAAAAGAACGAATTTGATCGGCTCCATGTTTTTGTAAGGGGGTTTAGCATAGGCTCCTGCACACAGGCTAGGAGAATTTTAGAGCGCTGAGATAAAATGCACAAACAGCCATTGTGTAGTTTTCAAAACTAACTCTGGGATGTTGAGTGAAATATGTGAACAACCAGCTTGTTAATGATTTACAGCAACAAGGAGGTCTGGCCATCACTGCATGATAGACCTGTCCCCAAGGACAAAGACACTCCACTTACCTCCCCAGAGCCTCACTGGCATCCAGATGTCTATGGGCGCTGGTCCCACCCTGCCTCCACCCTGAACGTGGACAGAACCTGAGGTGTGCACTGACGTGCAGGGCTCCTGAGAGCGCTAGTCCACCATCTTCTTGGACAGCTGCCTCTCCAGATAAAGTCCCCATCCCCGCTCAGCTCCTTGACTCTCCACTTGTTGGCTGTCATGTAGTGAGCATATGGGTTCGAATTGCTTACACACTCACACTCCCTCACAGACCTGGCTGGGAACTGCAGCAGGGGCACCTGGGAGAAGAGGGAGAGGTGGACGGGCCTTGGCACCGACCCCTCTAGGTCTGGGAAAGTCTCGTGCTCCGTAGTACCTCTTCTTAATTAGCTGTGTCATCAAGACTAGCCAATGCCCCACCATGTATGAGAGGGACTGAAGGGTCAGGGTGTCTTTCGGGTGATGCTATCAGCCAGTGAGGATGTGGGAATGCTCTTCTACTTTACAGAGGAGGAAACTGAGGCACACACCCCGGAAGGACACAGGACTGGGGGGCAGCAAAGCTGGAATTTAGTGCTTAGCTCTGACAGGCCCTACTCTGCCCACCCTATCAAAGGCTAGTGTCTTAGATAAATAAAACACACCCGGAGCACAGAAAAAACAGAGCAAAACAAATTTTTGCCTACAGCATGTTAATGATGTTTTAAATGAAAGTTCTGAATTTTCCCCTTTGCAGAGTTTTTAATGCAAAGTCTTCGCATGTGAAAACTTGGCCACTTGGGGACTGAGGGCTCCAGACTTGCTCTCGTGTCAGGGGCAGCAACTGTTACACTTGATGTGCTAACTGCAGGCTAGACAGCTGCAGGTCATTACTAAGCAGGGTCACCGGAGGGTGGCTCGGAGTGGGGGCTGGGTTCCCTTCATTATTTTATTCTTCCCACAGAAACCAGGCAGACACAGCCTCAGAGAAGAAGTAAGTGAATTGCTGGGGGTGTCCCCATGGCCTCCGAGGACAGGAAAGACCCAGGCTCAGCGCCAGGGACAGACCCCGCCCCCAAGGGTTCTGCTCCGGCTGTGATGGGCTTAGCACCATGGACAGCCCCGCTCCCTCCCCCAGAAGGTTCTGGTCCTGCCGAGATGGTTTCGGCACCACAAACAGCCCCCGCTCCCTTCCCCAGAGGGTTCTGCTCCCGCGGTGATGGCTCAGCACCACGGACAGCCCCACCCTCTCCCAGACGGTTCTGGTTCCCCTGTGATGAGCTCAGCACCACGGACAGCCCCCGCTCCCTCTCCCAGAGGGTCCTGCTCCCGCGGGGATGGCTCAGCACCACGGACAGCCCCCTTCCCCAGAGGGCCTGGTCCCGCCGTGATGGGCTCAGCACCACGGACAGCTCACCCTCCCAGAGGGCTTTACTCCTCTGAGCCAAGGTCCTTTCCAGCTCAGCATTCAGCTCCAGAATCTCCCCAGTTTTGCTGAGAAGAGCAGGCAGGCTCCTTTGCTGTCTCTGCAGAAACCCAACCCCAGATCTGAGCCCAGCTCTGTGAGTGACTTGGAACGTGGGGAGTGATGGTGACAAGTGCCGCTGGATTCAGCTGGCCCAGAAACCGCCCCGAAGAGTGGACTGCCAACCAGCCCAGCCGTGTGCAGCCAGGGTGGCACGGCCTCCTCCCCGCCTTACCACGAAGAGCTCCACGCCGGGACTGCGTGTGGCTCCCAGGCCACCACCCCTCAGCTCAGGATAGGCAAGCGCTCAGGTCACCCAGGGGCAGGTGTGAGAATGGCCTTTGGGGAGATGGGCCTTCACGGTACCATCTACATGGCCAAGGTCCCCGGTCAGCCTCCTGCGCCAGCCACAAGAGCCCACGCGTCGTTTTTAATGCAGGCAGTGTCTCTGCAGGGCCTTGGCAGTCCCTTCCCCCAGACTGTGCGCTTGCGGTGTGCCAGCCACGCCACCACTGATGTACTGCGCTGGGAGCAGCACTCCATCAACATCCCCGACCTGCCACTGCCGCCCAGCGCTCCCTGTCCCCAGGCCTCTTGCTTACAGAGGAAAATTATTCACTTGCTTGTATGTTTCATGCAAAACAAACTATTTTTAGCTGCCGGCATCGATCACCCCTTGCTGCTATCAAGGCTCGGTCGGGGGAGCGGAGAGGGGAAAGGACAGAGGAAGGGGGACTCTCGAGCTTTGCCTCCAGAAAGCTGAATGTGCACATGCGGGTGGTGACACGGGTATCATAGGCGGTGACAGGGAGGCGTGCAGGTGGCCCGATCGCTGTCACAGGAGCTTTGTCTTCGCCCGCCTGGTGCCCGTGCGGAGTGGACGGGCGACGACGTCTGTGGTGCGCCTGCGATTTTTCTTGTCTGCACGAGCAGAGCCCTGTGGAGCCTCCACCTCTGATGGTCTCCCACTTCCAGGAAGGGCGGGCAGACTTTCCCACGACTCCTGTGATCCAGTGACGACTGGGCTGGATCAGACTCCCCTTCCGGAGGTGCGAGAGGCTCACTTTGTTTTGGTAATGCTTAAATTTATGACAGACGATTTTGCTCTCAAATGATTCTGCCTGGGGCTCTTGGAGTGTGACTTTGTAATGCTAATTTTCATAGGCACTTTCCAAAGTGCATGTCCTGCCTGTACAAACACAGGGGAAAAAGATGGGGTGGGCTGCGGAGTGCAGGGGCCTGGTGGAGGGGGGTCTTCACGTACCTCGTGCCTGTGCAAGAAATGATACTTGGCAAAAATCTCCATACATGGGAAGCTGGGATCAGAGATGAAAGTCATTGGCACTGGGACCCTCGCAGGGGCTGGAAAGGCTGGGTCTGTCGCAGGGAACATGGGGTGACGCGGAGACAAAGGCTCTGAGCATGCAAGACACAGAAATTGGAGGAGCCAGTGGCAGGGCTGCTTGCTCGGCGGTGCGCTGCCCACCTGTCTTGCTGAAGTGCAGGGCCAGGTTGGCTCTGAAGCCCCAGGATGAGTCAGCAGAGGGCAGGTCCCAAGTCCCACAGAGGGAGAAGGGTGGACCTGGGCTGAGAGGGGTGGGTGGGTCCGCAGACCGCGGGCTGCTCTGGCTGTGGCGCCCCCCTGTTTCGCCAGCGCCGCTGCGAGGCAGCCGGAGGTCCTGGCACGATGCACGGCACACCCATCCCAACACAGCTTCCAGCCTGAGTTCCCGAGGTTCACAAGGAGAAAGCATGCACCTCAAGACCGATGCTGACTGCGACCACTTCCTCGCCTGGCCCAGGGTGTTCTCAGCTGCAGAAAACTCAAGCCCACACCGTGATGCATGCAATGCACATTGGCCAGTTCTGAGCCCACTGGAGACCCCTACCACAGCTGCCTTCCTGCGCCCACGCTGTCCACACTTCCTCTCCCCCATGGAATAGCAGTGCTAGCTGCTCCCTGGCCTCCGCTTGGCATTGGCCTTGATGCCCACACCCCGAGGCCCAGGGTCTCCTCTTTTGTCTGGAGCACTCTTCTCATTGCTCACCCCCCTTCGCCCGTCAAGCCTCATTCACTCATAAAGCCAGTGGGTCCCTCGTCCACTGTCAGGCATGCCGCGGGGTGGTCTCTGGCCCTGCCTGTATGGAGTGTGCAGCAGACATAAGAAAAGCGGCAAGGAGTCACAGCTGGGGAGGCGTTAGGAAGCATGTCCAGGGATGCAGGGAGGGGACACCCAGTCTGGTGCGGGACAGGGGTACCCACCCCAAGCTGGGAGGGGTCACCCAGCCCCATGCTGAGAGGACCAGGTAGGCTCTGGAGGAAGAGACGCCCATGCTGACGATGCAAGAATGAGCTTGGCCTAGCTAGGGTCAGTGTAACCCCCCAAGGGATCTCTGCCAGAGCAAGCCCGAGGCTTTCCACGTGGCCCACACGCTCAGGAAAGGCCAGGACCTGGGGATGCCGCCCGTCCCATGTTGGCCTCCCTTGCTGTGACGGCTTTAGCCATCTTGAGGTCCCTTTGACAGCATGACAGCATGGCCCTGAGTCCACGTGCACCCAGACCGTGTGCACACTCAGAGACCTTTCTAGCTCAGGTGCATTCTGTGATGTTTTGTGCATCATTTGAACCCATGAGCATCATGGGTCTTGTAGAAAAATAAAAGAGAAATTTAGGCCTGTAAAGATAAACTCTTAATGGGAGCGGATGTGAATTACTACTGGGAAGGGTGGCGACTTTGGCAGGTGGCTTGACTGCACAGGGAACTCACATTGCTGCCAACGTGATTGCAGAAGGCTGTTGGGTTGAACCCATCAGCAGCAAAGCACCTGTCTTCCCATGACCTGGGAGTGGGACTCTGGACTCAAAGATACTGGTGGTGTCCTGTAACCCTTGGAGTTGAATTCTTCACTCCAAATCCTAACTGGCAACAGTCCGTTCTGTCTCTAAATTCTCTACTCCAGCTTGACACCTTGACTCCCACTTCCCTTTTAATTTGCTTTGACACATGAGAGGGAAGCGTGCTGTGTCATTTGAAATGCTCACAAGCTCAGTGGAGATGCCAGGAATGCACCAAGGTGTGTTTACTGCACAAAACTAGGAACTGCACAAATGCTCGGACATAATCCTGCCACTTCCGGAGTGCCTTTGACCAGAAAGCAGGAGAGTTTCGCCTGACCTTGGAAATAAGGCAGCCCTCAGTGACAGGGGCTGATGAAGAAATGAATAGACCTGACAACTTCCACTGGATGAGGAAATTGTGAAAGAACCACACGCTGTGCCATGCCATGCCATGCCATGCTACCACCAACACTCACATGAATGAGTGTTCTTACACTAACCATGCTATTTATTACAGATCCACGTGGCTTTTGAGACATAATTAAAAATGGTAAATAATCGCAGAGACCATCACCAAGGTAAATGAGTGGTTTCCAGCTCTTTCATTTCAAAGCCCTTTTCAGGAACAGTAGAAAAAGAAAGTGCTTTAGAGTTCTTTGTAGAAACATTATAGGAAACACTTGCAAGATTGCAGGAGTCACATCTTTCCTTCAGTGGTGTCTTCTTTTACCATTGGCTCCTAAAACACACACACACACACACACACACACACACACACACACACACACACACACACGATGGATATACATATCCACTTACTTATATATATTCATCTTATTTATTTAGGGTGCATTCCAAACTGGAAGCTTTAATCGATAGGTCTGAAACACCATCAAGCTGGTGGACACAAAGTTCTGGAAGGGTAGGCACCTGCCTTCTCCGAGCATCATTTAGGGAGACCCAACAAGTTTGGGGTTTAAAGACATGTAGGCATGTTAGCAGAAAGCTTAGGAAACATATTTTTACAGGTTTTATTTTTGTGTGTGGGAAAGCAGGATTTATTGAGAGGACAGAAAAGCTCCCAGAGCGGGAGGGGACCCGAGGGGGTTGCCCATTTTTACAGTTTTAAAAAGCTTCTTCCTTTCTTCTCCTTCAAGTGTAAGATTTCTCTGGCCTTTTGAGCTCCTGCCAATGATTACAGGAAGTTCTTGCTGTATCTCTCCTGGACTCTCCCCTTTGCTTCCCAAAATAATTCATCCCGCACAATGACACGCTCTTCAAAGCGGGATCCATCCCCAGCCCTCACACGTGACCAGGCACAAAGCAATGCTCTTCACCCTGAGGCTTGGTGCCAGGAAGGACATGCCGCGAGGTTTATTCCAGCCCAGTTCTTGGGTATCCCTGGGATGCCTCATGCACGGAACTAAAGCCACACTGGCCTCAAGACAGGCAGGGAGTCACAGAACAGTTCATTTAAAAGTACATTTCCCTAAGAGCAACCTGTTTTTCCCCACATGACTTCACAGTTTTACAAAATAATCAGCATTATGCTCTGAATCATCCTGCCTGCGCCCAAGATCTGTGAACTTGGAACATAAACATCACGTAAGAATCGGTCCACATTCGTGTTCAGCCAGGAGATTCTGGCCTTCCTGGGAGCATCTTTTCACACAATCCACCCCAGTACTCTTTGAATCGCCTTTCTCTGTTAATGCAAGTTCAGAAGATACATCTGTAGCTGTATTGACTAACAAAATCCAGCCAAAGCAAAGCCATTATCTTAACAGAAAGGTGACCACACTCAGATAATTTTTGATTTATTGAAGAGATGAAGTCCTGTCAAGTTGCCCAGGCTGGTCTCGAACCTGTGGACTCAGATAGTCCACTCGCCTCGGCCTCCCAAAGTGCTGAGCCACAGAACCCGGCCTATATGCCACCTAATTTAAAAGTGACTTCAGTGTGTCGGGCCGAGGAGTCAGCACCACTGCCCTGTGGTGGGCATGGTTGCTGTCATCTTAGAGGGAAACCGAGGCTGGCTGGGATGAAACTGCTTGAGCAAATCAGGATGCTAGGAATCAGCAGCACTAGACCTGCTGGTCACTAGGCTGGGCCCCTTCTCAAGAGTTTGCATTTGGACAGCACCTCACAAAGGACATCATCCTATTTGGCGCAGAAATTTTGAGAAAGTAGCTGCCCAGTTGAAGGCCAGAGACTCACACAAGGTAGCCCGGACGCACAGTTTCTAATGCAGACACAGATTTCAGATTTCAACTCAAGCGGCATTGGCCTGGACCCTTCAATCGATATTTGGTTGGATCAATCTAATGCTTGAGTGGAACCAAATTCATAGAAAGAAAGACTTTTCTACGGCTTTTGAAATGTCCTCAGTAAGGTATGTGGTCGGAGATCACATCATAAACCAGCATCACTTAGAGCGATTTCAAAGTCCAATGCGACTCTTGAAGGCACACCCTCCAGCACGAGGCATTCCCAGTCGCCCACAGGAAGGGCCTTTCAATTTCCAGCAACACTCTCCCGGTCCCCCAACATGTCTGATCTTTCCTGGCCGTTCTGAGCCATGGTAATCTCGCCCTCCTAGTGTCTCTGTTGCTTACGTGACCGCGACCTGTGTCCACTTAGGCTTTTGCTCTTTTTTCTGCAGGCAGCCACGATGGGGGTCTCAAATGTTTAGCACATGAAAGGAATCCTCACTTGTTGATGACTTTGCCTGGAATACCTCCTAGCCAGAAGGCCAGATGGAGCAGGAGCTTGCCCCTGGTGGACAGGACGTGCCCCCGAGCCGGCGGCTGTGCCCTGACGGCACGGCCATGAGACCTAAGGTCCCCATTCCAGCTCACTAGGCCACTGATTTCTGGCATCAACTGCGCTATTGGGGGAACAGCCCTGGGTGTGTCCAGGCAGACAGGATAGCTCTCTGGTTCCCTTGATCATCTTGGATCTGTGATCTGCATGTAAGGATTCTTGAAATGACCGAGACAGCTTCGAAACCGTGAGGCCGCCGGCTTCCCGAGGGGCGAGGATGACACAAACACAGTGACTTGCGATCCTGCCTCCACCCTCGGACTGGACGGCTCACCGTCTATCTTTTCACAGGTATAAACACAGTCACCAGCTCTCTCTGAAGGGCTCTACGATGTCAGATGCCGATGACAGCTAAGCCGTCGGTGACCGGCTGCCAGGACCTGCGGGGGGTGCACCTGCAAACTCTACCATGTGACTGGGAGACTTTCATTCCTTTTGGAGGCTGAGAGTTTAATGACAGTTCTGCAAAGACGGAGGTTTATAGGCCAGCTCGTCTTTTTTGGGGGAAAAACACATCCTGGGTGTCTGGAACCTCCTCACCCTTGGGCTGTTCCTTACAGACAAAGTGCTAGGTCTGCCGGTGGGCCCTGCTCTTGGGTCACGGAGTCAGGCACTCAGAGGGCGGCGAGACTCTGACGCCCGACAGCCAGGTGCCTCAGGGCCTGTGCTGGGGAAAAAGCTAAGAAGGCCACGAGGGATGGGGGTGCTGCCTTGGAAACATGCCGGCTGGTAGGCCGAACCTCCGCCGAACACAGAGCGGCACGTGGATGTGGACTCCCCGTACCTTTTCTCTGTGGGCCTCTCGGCCTCTTCTGGGAGAGAAGCGTCAGACACTGGCCTCACTGTCCCAGGCATCCTTGCCGCAGGGCCATAGAGGTGTAATCCCCCTGCCCCTTGCTGTCTTATATTGGGCGGGTGCCTGCCTCCCTGGCATCTGTCAGCCCTACACCGTGTGGAATGCCCCTTCCTGCGCACCTGTTACAGTCCCATGCAGGCGGTGAGGGACGGCGACGTGGAGCTGGTCGGCTGGAGAACTGCGGTTGCCTTGGGTTTTTTAGCCCCGTACATATTCCCACCGCGGAGGGGTGAGGGCCACAGGCAAACGCGATGTCCCACGACCACCGAAGCACGTGTTCCAGGGGGAGGTGTGGGGGCCGGCCACGCAGCCGCCCCAGCCCGGGCGTCAGAAGCCCCCTCCCTCCTGAGCGGAGGTGACTTCAAGGACTCTGAGGGCCGCGCACCCGCCCCTGTGCCAAGGTGAGCAGCACACGTCTCAGATGCCTGCTCTCCCCTCGGGAGGCAGACGGCCCGGCATCTGTGTGGCGGTGGGGACGGCAGTGCCAGTTGCCGGCCGCAGCATGACAAATTACCTCTCTTCCAGTATCAGAGTGGGGACAGTTATCGCCACAGCATCCTCCAGATGGGCCTAATTAAACTATTAGCCAATGAGCAGGGTCTGACGGCTCCATCAGGCACCTCCTGTGCTTAAATAAACAGCCTGGGATAAACAGAGCCTTCACGGAGCCCACGCACGGCTGTGCACGCCTCCTGGCCTGAGGTCTTGTGGGTCAGCCCCGGTGAGCCCACAGGGCAGGCCGGCCCTGGCAGGCCGTCTTCCCAGTGTTCCAGATGCACCTTGAGTGACACAGCAGTGGTGATGCTAGGGAGGGAGCGGCGCCCAGCCAGGCCAGGGTCGCCCTCCCATCAGCTGTGCCCATCTGCCAACATGCCCAGAGAGCCACGTCTCCTGGCATGCGGGCGCTTCCCGCCATCTTGTGAGTCCGAGATGCCAGGGCCTTGGTGACTAAGTGTGTTTCTCCACATGCAGAAGTGCCAGGCCTGTGCCGTCTGCCACGAATAATGATCGCATGTTAGGGATGCACTTCATGCGTAAGGAATGAAGGCACCGGATGGCAAAGTGGTGTCTTGCGGCGCGGAAGATGACCGTCCACGCAGCTCAGGGCTCATGCCAGCTCTGGGGGCTCCTCACCCAGCGCAACCTGGGGTCCTGCTGGGAGAGCGGAGCCAGGCCCAGAGAGCGCGCTCACCTCTCCTGCTGCAGTCACTTCTGGGTTCCGAGCCATTTTACGGAAGCTCAGTTGAGAAGTGTCAGTTCTTGAGAAAAAGCCAGGCCAAGGGACACATGGCAAGCGAGCGATTGGAGTATGCTACATGCACGCCTTCAGGATGCGCGCCTGGCCGCCAGCTGCGGGCCCCTGGGGTCCTTGCCCGGGATGGGTCGTGCCTTCCTACTGGGGTTGTGGTCATCGGGCTCCACCGACTCGGAGGAGCTCTGCCTGGGCCCCCAGTCCATCCTGACGTTCTGGGAGGTCCCACAGTATGAAAACCAATGCTGTTCTGTCTCCGGCCCATGCCCACTGAGAACTGCCACCCTCGCACCCCGAGACACAGCCCTAGCGATCTAAGGGATGGCTTGGCTGGGCCACGGGTCTCCGCGTGGGGACGCTGCAGACACAGCCACAACCAGGACTGGCAGGACCCTTCCTGGTTCAATTCATCCCGTGTCTCGGGCCACCCCTTGCCCAGCGGTGCCCAGAGCGCCCATGCTCCTCTTGGGAGGGCAGCTTCCCCCAGAGCTGGCCTTCCTTGTCCGGCACCTCCCTCCTTCCACTGGCACCTGCTCTCAGGGGAGCACGAGGCACCTCCCAGGGCAAATTACCAACAGCACCTTTGTGTGCCATGAGCATGGCACTTCTCTTTCCCCAGAGCTGGGCCCTGGTGTGTCAGAAGGCCGTCGCCCGAGAGGGTGCTCATGTGTCCTTCTTCTCATTCATGTCCTTGTGCTACCGGGTAGAGCAATGGTGCATGAGGTTCTGTTCCGGCCTTTCCAGTTCTCCTGAAGCCAAATCTCCCCGAGGCCGGCCTTCTCGGTGCTGGACAGCTTCACCAGCAAGGGACACTTATTACCTATTTCAGTTTTTAGAGGCAGGATCTCGCTCTCTCACCCTGGCTGACATGCAGTGGTGTGATCGTGGCTCACTGCAGCCTGGACCTCCTGAGCTCAAAGGACTCCTCCAGCTTCAGGCTTCCCAAAGTGCTGGGATTATAGACACACACTCCCATGCCTGGCTAATGTTTTTATTTTTTTGTGGAGATGGGGAACTCCCTAGGTTGTTCAGGATGGTCTTGAACTTGTGACCTTGAGGGATCCTCCCACCCCAGGACAACAGGCGGGAACCACCGCGCCCAGCCCCTTATGACCTATTTTTGATGAGAATTAGATGCTGCTGAATGTGTCTGTGTGTTTCCCCCTCTAGTGTTAGCCCTGGGTTAGAAAAATAAACAGGAGGGAGGGATGGGTGAGGTGGGTTCTGGCAGGGCCGAGGGGTGCAGCTTTACTCCAGGGACTTCTCTGCAGGCTGTCCCCAGGGAGCGCTGGCTCCTGCCCCACCTGTGCTGTCACCACCAGCCATGTTGGACAACAAACCGCTAGAACAACAGGGTGCTTAAGCACCACAAAGCACTGTGCCACAGAGATGGTGCTGACCACAGCCACGGCCCAGGGGACCCTGTGAGTTACACCCACAGGGCAGACGTGAGGAAGAGAAAGGCGCCCATGCTGATGCCCAGATGGAACGCTCTGGGTTTTTTGCAAGGCCCGTCAGCTCCACCAGACGCAAAAACACCTCTGCGGCGCACACTTAATGATAACTAATTGGCTATCGATTGGCCATTTGTTCTAACAGAGCCCCTGGAAAACTGCCACTGGAATGAGGGAGCACCAAGTCTCTGTTTTCAGCTGTTCTCTGCTCCAGGTCAAAGCTCCGCATTTGGAGGGGCTCTAGGAAGGAGGCAGAAAGCCACATCGGAGAAAGTGGAATGAGCAAAACTGAACACTGAAAGTGCCTTTCATTGGAGGACACCCTGGTGGGCACAGCTGACTCCGAGCCGGAAGCTCGTGGCTGGGGGCCCTCTGACCAGTCAGCGCAGGACAGGCAAGTTCCGAATGTCTTCAATGGCATCCCTGCTCATAATGAATGCTGTGGATGCCCACTGGCCTCTTGGAGGGAGAAGGGAGATCTGTGTTTCCCGTTTGCATTACAGGGTGCTTCTGTGTGAACAGGTTTTATGAGATGTGCTTGATGCGAGTCGTGAGTCTGGTGCAGGAGGCGTGAGCTGCACCGCCACGCCTGTCCCATCTGTCTGGCTCCACCACGACACAAGAGTGCTTGGATCCCATCTTTCAGAGCACCGAAGTGCACCCACTGAGGAGCACGGTCTGTGTAAGATCACAAGCCCTTTCATTAGCATACTCCTGGGGCATTTTGCAAACAGGAAATAGGCCAGTTTCAACTCTCAAGGCAATGGCTCATGTGCATGGGGGTGAATGAGCCTTCTGGGAAGCAACTTTGAAATAACTCCCTTTGGGTGAATAGAGCGGTGTATGCTCTTCCAAGGACCTG
>NW_007252892.1:213625-236923 GCF_000164805.1 Carlito syrichta | reverse complement strand
GGCGGGGCCAAACTCGGCGTGCCCCTCTGCCCATGGCTCTGCGAGTCCTGCCTTCTGTGTGCAGAGGCCGTCCTCCGCTCCCTGGGCCTTCGCCTGGCTGAGGCCGGCTGGGCGGCGCCGAGCCCAAGGCACAGGGGGCCTTTGGGCCAGGGGCCTCTTTAGGCCGAAGTGCCGGAGGTGCCGCCCTGGGGTCCAGCCGCGAGGCGCATGGCCATCGGCCATCTGGAGGCCTGCGGTTAGGGTCTCTGGGCATGGGCTACCCTCGGGCTGAGCGACGCCGTGCCCAGAGGAGGCTGCGGACTCTCCCTGCTGTGGAGCGGAGGCCGCGGGCCAGGCCGGAGGGAGGCGTGGCAGGCCCATGGGTCAGAGCTCCGGGGAGAAGGCGAGGCAGCCCCTCTGCCAGCAGCTGTGCCCTCCAGCCTGTCTTCGGGACAAAGGGACCCACGGAGCTCAGGATGGTGACTACCCCAGGGACGCCAAGGCGGCCACGGGGCCTGCTCCAGCAGTGCACGCCCTGGCAGGCGTGCAGACGCAAGGAAGTTCAAAGAGGGGTCTGCGGATTCAGGAGCTCCGAGTGGCCAATGCCTTCTGATCTGGATTTTCCAAAAAATACGAAAGCAGCCAAGTGATTAATCGAGGCTCAGCGGCATATCTGGGCTTCATGAGTGCATCCGTGGCGCTGCCCGTTTAATTAAGGCTCACTCGCGGATCGCAGGAAGTGAGGGTTCGCCTTGGGAGGGGCCAGCAAAGGGTACCTCAGGGATCTGGAAACCCGCGCTCTTCTTGCTGAAAACTCCTTCCCATGCTGGAAGGTGCTCTTGGCGGAAACGTCCAAATGAGTCCGCCCGTCCCCTTCTCCAGGCCTGGCCAGGCTTTGGAGAAAATGCGTCACTCCCCCCGCCTATGACCCTGTGGCTCCCGGGTCTCCAGGCATCCCGTGGGGGAACTGTCCCCAAGGACCAGCCTCAGATGCCTTCCAGGGTGCAAACGCCTGTGTCCTGCCAGCCAACCAGGAGAAGGGGTTGGAATCCCAGAGCCCCAGGGAGCCAGGGTGAGCACGCCTTGCCGGGAGACAGAAGACACTGCAGGAAGAGGAGGGCTGGGGTTGGTTTCCTGGCATGCCACGGGGGTCACTCCCTCTCCCTCTCTCCCTTTCTCTGCCCCTCTAGCTCGCGCTCTCTCCCCCTCTTCCTCTCTTTCTTTTTCTCTCTGACCTCTCTCTGTGATTCTCCCTCTCAGTCTCTCCCCCTCTCTCTTTTTCTCTGTCTCTCTCTAATTAACTCTTTTTTAATGTCACCATTTCTCTTCTCTCGTTTCTCTCTCTGCATCTCTCTGTCTCTCTCTCTATCTGGTCTTCTGTTTATCTCTTATGCCTGTCTCTGTCTCTGTCCTGCTCTGGCTCTCTCTGCGTGTGTGTTTTGCACTGTGTGTGTCTCTCAGCCTCTCTCTCTCTCTCTCTAATTCTCTGGCTCTCTCTGTCTCTCTCCTTTTCTCCTTGGTGTCTCTCCCTTAGTTTCTCTCTGTCTGATTGTCAGTCTGTCTCTGTCCTCTCTGGTTCTCTTGCTTTCTCTGTCTTTCTTGCTCTCTGTATCTCTCCCAGTCTCTCTGTATATTTCTTTCTTTAATTTCCTCCCCCTTTATGTCTCTCTTCTTTTCTCTTCCTTCTCTGTTTCTCTCTGTATCTCTGCCCATCTTAGCCTCTCTTGCTGCTTCTCTGTCTGAATCTGTCTCTGTCCTCTCTGGGGATCTCTTTTTCTCTGTCTCTCTCCCAGTCTCTCTATGTCCCTCCCCGATTCTCTTTCCCTCTGTGACTCTCCTTTTCTTCTGCTTCTCTCTGCCTCTTACTTTGTCTCTGTCTCCCTGCATCTGAGTCTCTGCGTGTCTCTTTCTGTGTGTCTCGCTGTCTCTGTCCTTTGCTCATCTGCGTGTCCCTCTCTCCATCAGCATCAGCACAGGACACGTTGGTGCTGAGAAGACTCTCAGCTGTGAGAGCCGCGCTGGCCACCAGGGCCCTCGCAGGGCTCCACGTCGAGGGGCCTCCTTGGCAACGAGGTCTGAGGACCTTCTGGTGCCAGGGCGGAGCCTCCAGCCTGCCTGTGGCTGACTTGGAGCTGCGCTTCGTGTGCGACTGACGCTTCTGCTTGTGTGTTGTGTGCCTAGCGCTGGCTGATCCTTGCAGGCTGCCACTGCTCCAGGTTCAGCCGTCAGTGTTGTTATCCCACGAAATCTCGGAGCCTCCTCGTCTCTGTCCAAGTGCCATGAAGCCAGCCAAGTGGGGAGAAAGGTTCTTCTGAGATTGATTTTCTCCCAGACACCGCGGTTCTGTTCAATTGAATTCACTCAAGTTGTGGTTAACATAAACACTACGGAGAGTATGACATGTCAAATTAGCAGCTTTGCAAATCTCCTGTTAATTGTCGGCCTAATTAAAAAATTGCTAATTATAATGTTTATAACTTCAAATAACTGCTCAGCTATAAAGTACGGCCTGTCAGGTGTAAACAGGGGACTGGAGGGAAAAAATCAATCGACATCTGTTAATTTATCAGCGGCAGTGCACCAAATTGAAAAATGGATTGCCTATTGCACTGTAAATCTGCATTACGATAAAAAGACCAATTCAGTCCACACCTGCTTAATAAACGGTGATGGCCGTCTTCCCGGCTTGCCCGGCTCCGCTGCTTGTGACATCCCCATCCCGTCTGGGAACTGCTGAAAGGCCAGAGCCAGCCACACGGATGGAAGGCAAGACGCCAGCACCGCGACCGAAGGCAAACATGTCGCATTTGGTGCCAGGCGACATCAGAAAAGAGAAGAAGCAGCCCGAGACGAAAACCCGCACAGACACACAGACTCAGACGGTAGAAAGGGGAGGTCGCCCTTCCCTGGGAAAGTTCTGGAGCCCAAGTCTTGCCCCTGTTCACTCTGCTTCGCAATCCTGGCTTGTCTTTGGCTCTAAAAGTGGGCGGCTAGAACATAGCGCATCCGTGTCTGAGGTCTACACACTCCTTGTCCGACGCCGCACCCTTGTGAACTCGCCTACTCAGGCCACATCTGCCAGGGCGGGGTCTACCTGGATGAAGCTCCTGCACTCTGTTCCCTAGTTTGTCCACGTGCCTTTCCTTGGCCTCTTCCAAGGTGCTGGGAGCGTCTGAGGGCGGGGCCTGCGTGCCACCCCTTTCCCCATCCCTGGCACGATCTGTGTACTGGTGGCCGCAGCCTGGAAGCCCCACGGGGCCGGGCCTTGCACACACAGCAGGGACCAACCTTCCTGGAGGATAAGCCGCGGGCCAACTGCTGTGGACGCCCTGACAAGCACTTGGACGTCGTTTGGCCTTGAGGCAACAGATGATGATGGGGACCTGCACTCCATGCTGGGAATTATCTTCGGATGGGGGGCAAAGGCAGTTGTGAGTCCAGTCGTGAAGACCTGGCCTAGAGACCTTGGCAGAGGGTCGCGGTCACACCAAATGGGCTAAATTCAAGAGGAACACGGCCAGCTGTGCTGACTACATAGAGCCACGTTGAATCAGGAGTAAAGTCCTAACCAAGTCCTGTAACTCCTGGAGTGTCACATCATCAGCTGGACACCTAAAGCCCGAGGCCTCAGAAGCAAGGGCTGGTTTTCTCAGAATTATTTTCCCCCAGTGTTTCCTGGATCCATCATCTGGACCCAGCGTATGCGCTGACGGTGCAGCGCCAGAGAGAGCATCGCAGGCCGTGTGTGGCTGCCTGGCCCCCGCCCCGAGCCCCACTCCTGGCCCTCTGAACTGTGGACGCTGCCCCTGACCTCGGGACTCACGTGGCCTCTCCTTCTGTCCAGGCCCGGTCGTGGCCCACCTGCCCTGTCCCACGTTCCCTGGAGTTTGGCACACCCTGGCTAGGGAGGATGGATTGCCGCTGCATCTTGGGTCACAGATGACCCATGTCTTGTGAGCCATCTCTCCCTCCCTCCCTTCCTCCTTCCCCCCTCCCTAAAACCCTTTCGGTTCATCTCTCCCTTAGAGGAAAAAAAGAATGAGAAAGATTGACCCCCTCGGGTTGGGGGTATCACCTTCATCGTCTCAGTTTTATGGGTACTGTATTAGTCCACGGGCACTGCTATAAAGCACTACCTGAGGTTGGATGACTTATCAAGAAAGGAGACTTATTTGGCTCCCAGTTCTGCACGGCGCCAGCATCTGCCTGGCCTCTGGTGAGGCCTCAGGAAGATTTTGGTCCTGGAAGAAGGCAAAGGAGCAGGCGTGTCATGTGGCAAGAGCGGAAACGAGAGAGAGAGAGAGAGAAGGAGGTGCCAGGCGCTTTCAAAAGCAGCAGGAACTGGCTCTCGGAGCCACCACCAGCTCGGCGCCACCCTGAGGGATGCAGCCCCGTGACCCAAGCGCCCCCCGTCCCCCCTCCAGCCCTGAGGACCACGTTTCGGCACGAGCTCTGGAGAGGCAGCATCCATATCACAGCAGAGGCCAGAGAATCCGTCCTCGCCCACCTGGAGGGGCAGCTGTGGTTTGGGGGGACCCCGGGGCGCACCGTGAGCTCAGAGACGTTAGGAGTGCAAGGCCCAGCCAGGAGAGGCAGAGAGAGGGCGGGTTGGGGAGCCGGGGCGAAACAGCATCTGGGCAGAGGGCGGATGCCCTGCGCTCGGCACTCGCTGACAGGCACGGGACGGCCACTCGTGCCCGCCATCCCTCTTCAGAACAACGGCCCCATGGCACAGACGAGACACTTGAGGCCCTGGCCTTCCCTGGCTCACCCTGAGTCTCCCGAGCAGAGAGGGCCAGAGCGAAGGCAGAGACTCGGGTCTCCGGGGCTTTGGGATCTTCCCTCTACGGTCGTCCAACTGTTCTGCCCTTGCGGGTAAGAGAAATGAGCCTGGCCAAGCAAAGGAGGATGTGTGTCCTGGCGGTGACAGGTGACTTCCGCCAAACTCGAGTCACAGGGTTCATCCCGGCACACACACGGTGAGCGGGGACACCCAAAGATGTGCACACCCTGACTCTGGGACCTGAATACTCACCCCGTATGCCAAGGAATGCCGTGGGTGGGACTCGGGTCGCCACCCTACAATAGCAAGCCCTCCGGACTGAAATCGTCCCTATGGGCTTTATGAAATTCGCCAGCGGAGAAATGAAAAGCCGGGCTTGCAGCCAGCCGGCACCAGTCCTGAGGTCAGCTTGTTGCCTGTCCTGCCTTCTCACAGCTGTTGGGTGCCCGCTGTCCGGGAATCACGTGGACCCCTAAACTGCTCTGCAGTTAGCAGTCCGAGTGCAGGGAAGCGCTGAGTTCTGCCTCCGAGCTCCTCTCAGGTCCTGCGCACCAGTGAGACTCCAAGCCCAGCTGGTCCGAGGGTCTGTGCGAGGAGCCGACACACCGGAGAATCCCCTCTCTGGGTCCAATGACGCCATCGCTTTTCCCAAACTCTCCAGCCCCTCACTCTCACAACCCCCTTGAAGCCCCAGCCCTGAGCTTCTTGGGGAAGTGGATTTGAGGGTCTCTTCCCGCCTCCTCACTCAGCTCCCTGAGGCCGTTAAATTCTTCTTCTGCTGCAAACCCTGCTGTCTCCGGGTGTTGGTCTGTTGTGGTTCGATGGGTGTGTCACCATGGTGGTGCTGCAACCGCAACATCTGGGTGGACACAATCTCATCGCCCTTAAAAGCAGAGGCTTTCTCCCGCTGGAGTCAGAGTCATTCGGAACCAGAGAGAATCCGACCCTCAGGCACGAGAAGGAATTCCTTCTGCGGCTTCCAGGGGCCCAGTCCGACCTGGGCTGGCAGGCAGAGGAAATTGACCTCTGTCCTCACTCTCAGGAACTGGACTTGGTCAATGCCTGGGTTGAGCTGGGTTGTGTGACCTTTCTCGGAGGCCCCTGAGAGCCCACCCTGGAGAGCCCTTGGCTTTGGCCTTTCGAGGCTCTGAGCAGAGGACTCCGCTGAACTGCGCCAGGCCCAGACCTCTGACCTGTGGAACTCTGAGATGACAAACTGCGCTGCTTAAGCCACTAAGTCTGCAGTCATTTAACCACGGCCGTAGAAACTAAATCAAGTTAAGATCTGCTCCAGGAACTGTCAAATCTGGGCACTGTTCCTCAGCCTGAGTTGGGCTCTGTGGCCACATTGCCCTCGTGACATCCCTGGTGTCCAGCTGGTCACAGAAGGAGGACAGCATGAAGAACCCTCAGGTTCTGAGCCTCCAGCCGGGGTTCATGGCATTTCCTCTCCTGTCCCCTGTGACCACACCTGGATGCCGGACACACAGCCTGGCTAGACGGTCACCGGGATGTCCCTGCCAGGGGGGCAGCACACACGGGTCTGGAAGGGCAGCTGCCGTCTTTGTTCCGGTCACCTGCCGACCCAACATTGGTTCTCACACGGTGCTCGTCAGTATCAGCCATGCACTGGGTGTGACCTGGAGAATCGCTGGTTAACCACATGGAGTGGGACCTGGCGCGGTGAGAGTGCGAAGCGACCGGTGTCTCTGTGTGCGAGGCCACGCAGGGACGGCGCTGAGCTCGCAGCCATGAAGTGTGTGTGTGATTGGCTGTGATGTCCACTTCAATGACTTAGTGAATGAGAGCCCTCAATCACTAGAGTGCACAACGAACGTATTTTTAACAGCATAGACTACTTTTAGGGCAGTTTTAGGTTTACAGAAAATCTGAGCAGAAAGGGCCGAGATTCCCCGGCACCACTCCCCTTGGGCACGTGACATTCTGTTGGCCGCCTCCCGCATCAGGGGCACACGTGTGCACCCACGTACACTGGGAATGGAGGAAGCAGCAGGGGTGTGGCATCATAAACCCACAGGCGTGAGGGTTGCCCTTGGAGCTGGGCGTTCTGTGGTCTGGACAAATGTACAAGGGCACGTCCCCACCATCGCAGCAGTGCAGTGTGGTTTCCCCATCCCGGAGACCTGCGCTTACCTGGTTATCCCCCCTCACCCTAACCCTGGCAGCCACGGGCCTTTTTAAGGTCTCCACGGTTTTGCCTTTTTTGGAATGGAATCAAGTTTCCAAGTTGGCGCCTTTCACTTAGGAATGTGTGTTTGGTTTCCTCCTTGACTTTCCATGGCCTGAAAGCCCAGTCACTCTCACTGCTGAGTGACATTCCACGGTCTGGAGGTACCCAGCTTAACTACCCACGCACGGACTGAAGGCCGCCTGTGGCTGCCACATTTTGGCAATTATGGGTATAGCTGCTGCAAAAGTTCATGGACAGGTTTTTGTGTGGACACCGGTGTACAGCTCCCCTGGGTCAACTTCCAGGTGTGTAATTCCTGGATCTAGTGGTCAGAGCATGCTCAGCTTTGTCGGACACTGCCAGCTGCCACAGTGGCTGCACCCATTCCCATTCAGCCATTGGCAGACAAGGTTCCTGGTACTCCATCCCCCAAAGATGCGATCTGAGGGCCCGCATGAGCTGCTGTCAGACGTCCTTCCACGGAGGCCTTGTGGTCAGAGGTCAGCAAGTTAGTAAAGGTGTTTCCATGAGCTAAAGACAGCTGCCATTCCCTGCATTCTGCACCTGGTGTCCCACCTGACTGTCCCAGGGTATCACACACTTACAGATGGGATACTGGCCACTGGGAGGCGAAGCAAGTTCTCAAAGACCGAGGGGGGGGGAGATGGGCTCAGTGCAGCTGGTGCAGAGGTTCTGCTCCCCCACCCCGGCCCCTCCTCGCCATACTGGGAAATGCCTCCAGCACCACCCAGCGGACTCCTGTGCCCAGCTGGGCCACATGGGCTCATCTGGGGAGGATTATGCAGTGGGATCAGAGAGAAGCACAGAGATGGAGCCTGAGGAACCAGATCGCACTTGGGAGGCCACAGACCCAGAAGAGGAGTGTATCCTGGCATTCATGGCCTGTCACACGCGCAGCCTGACCTGGGTGGCGGGAGAGCACTGTGCTGGTCACCGGAGCGTCTGGATGACCAGGACATCTTGGGCCAAGAGTCCCTCTCTCCCCACGGGGAGCGCCAGAGCCATCCTTACGGAAGGAGCACAGGCCACGCGAACTTCTGGCGTTCACGTCTTTAATTTCGACTCTTTCCCCTGGTTCCCTTCCTTGTTGTCCTGGATTTTTCTTTAGTACTTAAGACTTTGTATAACAGTTAATGCAAAAAACACATGGCCATTTCCTGCTCCTTTGAAGAGGGCACGAGCGGGGTGAGCAGAGGTTGCATTCAGGTACGGACAGGCGTCATCGAAACAGTAAGAGCCTTGGGCGTGGGGGCTTCGATCTGTCTTGGGGACCACACACGCCCACACGCACTGCTGAGGGTCTCACGGACGACACACTCTTGCTCTCGCAACTGACAGTCTCATGGACAACTCCCACCTACACCCACTCCTGTGGGCCTCAGGGCGACACACACCCGCTCCTGACTTGTGAGGGCAGGGCGGGCCATGGAAAGGGTCTGTTCAGGCTCTTTGCTTCTCATGAGCCACCCGAGGCTGGGAGAGTTTTAACCGCTGGGCTGTGCCTCGCCTGGAGGTTGGGTGGTGAGCCCAGGGCACTGATCCTCTCCCCCAAAATATGGCCTTCCTGGACGAAGCCATGAAGCCCCGTGAGCAGCGGGACTCTCCATCCCAAGAAATCAGGAGAGAGTGAAGGGGGACTGTGCCCGGGTGGGGCGGAGAGGGAGGGCCGCCTGGGGGAGGACACGGTCTTTGGGGCTTTGCTTCTCAAGAGGAGTCTTCAACCCAGCCATGTCGATGCTCCCGGTCTTCTCAGAGTTCCAGAATCTCAGTCCCCCAGACCCAGGATGAGGGAGAGTGAGGAGGGGGTGTCCGGCAGATAAGAGCGACATGTCAGAAGATGCGTGCCGGGGGCTCAGTCAGACTCTCAGGGACACAGAGTGTGACCTGCAGGAAGCGGGACACAGGTTACGGCCCTCAAGATGGCTTAAGACCAAGCACGTGTGGCATCAAAATACCGCGGAAGGAGGACGGGGGATTCGGGACAGTGTAGATCAGAAAGAGACGAGACCCATCAACGGGACCAGGGCGAAAGCAGCATGGGCCCTTGGAGATGGCAGGACCCTCACGGCATGTAGGGCACTGAGGGCCGCCCACCCCCAGTCCTGGACATCAGGAGGGTCCAGGACTGACTCAGATCTACCGGTTCCTGGGGTGGAGTTCAGCCCAGCTCAGCCTAGGGCATGCATGCCCACGCTCTCCCAGGTTACTCTGATGTCCGGACCCGGCTTTGCAACAAGCCCGACCTGACGTATCCCCTAAATCTTGCCCCAGGGAGCTGTCGGAGGCTTTCCATCACAAAGCCCCGCCTCGGCCTTCCCCTTGGCTGTCCCGGTCTGCCGTCACGGGTCCCAGCGACCCCCCTGCAGTCCAGTGTGTCCCTTCCGCTCGCCGGGTGATTGCCAACGTTGGCTAGAAACAGTCTCGTCGGCACTCTGTTGTCTGACATTTATTCCAGTCCCGTCTTTTTGCTTTGCCATCTTGTTTTGCAAAGGCAGGTATCTGAGCCTCGGAAATGCGTGAAACAACAAAGAGGTGCCAACTCAGTACGCTTTGACCACTTTTGACTGATGTTTTAAAGACTCTGTGGCCTCATGGTGGCCAGCATCAAGGGCATAGGCGCTGAAGAGCGCGGTTGTGGTTGCTTGACATGACGTGCTCAGCCAGGCAAAGTCGATCCCGGGTTTTGTAGGCCTCATGGCTCCAGGTACATAAAAACTTCAGTCAAACGTGTGCGAGCTTACACATTCAGAATCTGTGTAGACTCAGAGGTGACCCAACACGTGACCTGCCAGAAACATAGGCGGTCTTCTTTAGTTATTATAATCAAATTAACATTTGTAATAGCAATTGACTCTAGGAAATGCATTTGCATTTTATAGTAGGTGCATTTGTGTGAGAAATTGTTTGCATAATTTGTCCCAAATAGAATTTAATTTAAAAGCATAGACTTTATGATCTCATCCCATGAAAAGCCCAGGATGATGAATCCAACGTTAAGTTAAATACCACAGGATAATTCGTCAGATACTTTGAGCTTAGAACCAAGGTCTCTGTCTCTTTTCTCTGGATATCAGGGCTAAATCACACATTTTATGAGGGCTATGGAACATGTGACCCTCCCATTTAGCTGTTTTTTAAGGACTGCACAGACACTCAGATTTGGTATGTTTAGGTTGAACCCATATATCACGTGGTACATGTGAAACTGCACACCAAATTGCAAATAGGCTCTTTGCAAACATCTTTGCTAATAAAAAACGTTTTCGCGTTGTAGATAATACCAGAGACAGTTCCTGGGAAATAAATCACACATTTGGAAACAGCAATTGCTTAGAAGAAAGAAGCGAATGAAGCAATCCTCCGATCTCTGGTGGAATGGAGCGAGCCTTGTTCCACGGCTGAATATTCCAAGGGGTGTTTACCGTAATTGGAGGATGCTTGACAGCTAAGTAGCCCACGCTTAGCAGGCTTCGAAACGGGCCCGAGATGATCTGTTGCAAGCCCCTAGGTAAACAGGCAAGAGCGCTGCTCGGCTGTCCTGAACAGCCGCACGTTAGCAGCGTTTCTGGGCTATCCCTAGTGATGTCTGAGTGTGGCGATGGAATGCTGATTTCCATTTGTATTAATCCTCTCCTTGAACTTCACGAGAACTCTCTTCCGAGCGTAATAGCCTTTCCGTAAAAACAATCCCCACTGTGGATACTAACCCCAAAGCACAAAAAAATGGGTCGAGTGGGACCCCACCCACATGTTGGACGAGCACGTGACTGAACCCTGGCCGGGTCCTCTGGGCCCCTCTGCACTGGGCAGGCCCAGCCTCACGGGACTTCTGCTGGAGCGAGGCTTGGCCCTCTTGGCAGTCTTCCCCCACTCCTGCGCCGCACCTCGGCTGGGGTCCCCACGGGCCTCGGTGTATTTGGAGCTGGGCTCGGTCTCTCTTCCCTCCCGCAAGCATCTCGAATGAAGCCTCCCTTCCCCGTTAACTGTTCTGGTGCAACCTTTCTATTTGCGGTAGCTGATCAGAATCCAGTCGCAGGACACCTTGCTCATCCAGAAATGAGCCACGAGGGCATCCACGTAGTCAAATAAACCTCAAGGCTGAGGCCCTGATCCTCGTGCTGTCAGTTCAGGAGAAAGACCCTCAGGTACGAATTCAGAGACGACGGGCCGCCACCACAGACGGACATCCAGGGGGCTGGGGTTCTTGTGCTCCCAATGCCCAACCCACTCAAATCAGCTCGGCAGAGGCCACAGAGGGGCGAGGGGCTGGAGGCTGGGCACGGCGGGGCCCAGCGGAGACAGCTCAGGCGATTTGGCCGTGCCACGAGGGACACACATCTCCATAATCTCAAGGCCCGACATGAGCGCCCTGCTGGGTCTTAAGATAACTGGTTTTCATGCGGTGAGCCTGAGTTTCTGAAGAATGATGGGCTGATGTTTCATACACTCTCAGACGGGAAGCCAGGCTGCAGAGCCAGGCCCCTCTGAGAGGAGCCCACCAGGGCCAGCATGGCCCCGAGGGGACAGTGCTGCACGTGTCCCAGGGAGGATTGGCGTGGATCCCAAGGAGGGAAAGGAGGTCCCAGGGACGGCTGACACCAAGGACTCCCTGGAGGCTTCCCCCAACACGCCAGCATTGTGTGGGAGAAACACACACACATCACATGCAGGTGCACACACCCAGATTCACACGCAGAGACACTCATAGACACGCACACACAGACACCCAGACACACGGACTCCCACGGACACACATGCGGACACAGACACACAGAGACACACAGGCCCACACACACCAGGAAGCCACCTGCACATGGGTGCAGGGTGTCAGCTAGTCCCATTCCCGACACTGTCCCCAGTTCTGGAGGCTCTGAGCTGTTACGCCTCCGAGGTTCCTCACTCAGAGGTGTGGGAGGACAGCTCTGCAATATGCCCGACACCAGGCTCTCCTTTTCCTTCCATTACCGACCCTCGTGCTTGGTACGATGCTTCTGTCTGTGGCACCACATAAGTCAGGAAGGCGGTGCCGAGGAGGTTAAGCGTGGCAGGCTAAACTCATGCCTTCCTTGCGGCACGGGGAATTCCAGAAGGAGCTTAGCTCCGTCTCAAGGTTGGACCAAGGTGTTCGGGGGCTGAATCCAGGCCCAGATGGATTTTACTTGGGCACATTATTTTTAAACATTTAAATGATTCTTCAGGTTAAAAACCAGAAACTGTTACATCAGAATTTGAGTTCTTGGCTTCCCCTGAAACATCAAAGGTCTAGTTGTCTGGTTTCCCTGAACTCGTGAGGTCGCTGTTAGTAGTGGTCACATGCTGACCAGGCCGACCCTCTCAGTGCCTGTTCCATACTGGTGATTGTTCCTTCTGCCTGAGTGTCCCCCGTCCCATGGGCCATCCTTGGAACCCACCAGATTCCTGGTAACTCTGGAATCTGCAACCTTCAATGCCTTTCATGGCAGCTCAGGGCTCTGTGGCTGCGACTCGAGTACCCCGGGATCGTGAGGACCCCGCCGGGGCCAGGCCTTCAGCTCCCTGACCTGCCCCGCATGCCTCCGTCTCTGGACCCTGTTCCCCATTCTGCAGGAGGAGCTGGTGATCAGGACATGGTGCAGGGAATCCCTGACACCTGCCAGGGGTGGGGCAGCAGGTCAGCACCCCAGGTGAGCAGGAACCCCATGTAGGCATGTCCATCGAGTGAGGCAGCCTCACCCCACAAGACTTTTTTCCTATTTTGATTTTTAAATGGAATTTCAAATTCTCTATGTGAAAAGAAAAGGAAAGGTCAAACGTGGGTACTTTCATTGTCCAGTCACTCATGCACTTTCAGATGCAACTTTCGGGTTTGCTGTCTGGCCTCACGCCTCCCCCTCGAGCCTCCTCTTCCGTCCTCTGCGGGTGACATTCCCTGTGATGATCTCCCTACCCTGTGAGGCTCCCGGTCATCTATGCTGTGCTCCTCGCCATCCCTAGGGTGCTTTCCATCTGTCACCTCTCCCCTGGGCATGCCACCATAGCCTCCCTGGGGGAGATGTACGTGTGATTTCGCTGCACCGTTCTCTGTATATGAAACAGATTGCTCTGCTTAATTTCAGCCCAGATGAGGCAGGGCTTGAGTTTGTTATCAAACAGAAAATATTTAGAATGAACTACCATGGTATCAGTTTGGTCCTTCCAGTAATGTGTGTGTGAGCCAACCCTCAGGACAAGGGCTTCCGCATGGGAGGTGGCATCAGGACAGAGCAAACCTGCACCATGGGCCAGCATCTCATATGCCTTCTCTGGGTCCTGCCTGCCACCTGTCATGGCCCTTGCATATGCTTGAAACTGGCCCAGTTTTCACATGGAAGATACAGTTTATTTTACAAAAATGGTTATAGTTGTTTTGAACAAAGAAATTGACCCTCCTGTTTAAAAAAGCTTGAAAGTTAACATTTATCTTATCTGAGTTCCTTCCCCAGGAACCTGACCCTCAGGCCTAGAGTATCAAGGAACTGAAACTCACCAGATCACCCATCCAGACACTGAAATGCCTGACCCCTCCTGTTGACCAATTCCTCTTCTTCACCCCTCCCCAGCTCCCGTTGACCAGTTCCTCTTACTTACCCCACCCTAATCCTGTTGACCAACTCTTCTTCCTTGCCTGTCCCAATCCCTGTTTACCACGTCCTCTTCCTCACCATTCCCTACACCGTGGCTTCTACATTCCTGCCCCATATGTAAGACATATTGGGAGGAAGAGACAGATTTGGGACTGAATCCCCTTCTTCTCAGCTGATATCACCCAGACAAAAAAAATGTCTTTGTCCCTGGAAAGCTCCATCATCTCAGTGATGGGCTTTCTGTATGGTGAGCACTGGGACCTCGGCACAAACCCTGGCGTTCAGTAACACTCTGACAAGTTACAGTCTTAGCGTGTGTCCATCGCCACCTTTTCCTGGTGTATCAGCTGAGAATTTCTAGCTGTGATTGTACCCCTGTGTGCCTCATTCAGTGACCTGCAATGAAAAGATGCTTGATAACTCTGTGTCAAATTGATATGCACAAATATTGACATTACATTGCACTGGTACTAAACATGCCAAGAGCTTTGTTTTTTGAGAGAGTGGGTTAGCCCCTGTAGTGATGAACAGCGAGGCTGGGGCATCTTTGAGGTTGCACATCTGTTCATCCCAGTGCTGTCGCCCATGAGCACCAGCTGTGTGGGGGGCCAGGCTGAGCATCCCCCTAGCCCACCACTGCCGTTCACGAGCACCAGCTGTATGTGGGCCAGGCTGACTGTTCACCCAGTCCATCGCTGCCACACATGAGTACCAGTTATATGCAGGGCCAGGCTGAGTGTGTCTACCTAGCCTATCACTGCCGTGCGTGAGCACTGACTATGCAGGACCGGACTTGCCTTCCTGTGGCTCAGAAATGGCAAGTGGCCTGCATTCTGGCTCACCCGCTTCTGGGAGGGGGTCCCAGACAAGTCCCACCACATCTCTGTGACTCCGTCTCCTCAATCATAAAATAGAAACAATAGTATCTACTTCATATGAAGGGTCATTGGGAGGATTTGAGCAGTTGGTAATCATGCATTACTTGAAATAGTAAGCACAAGTATTTGTTCCATTTGCAGAATTGATGATGACTGAATAATCTGAATGAAGTTAACAATCCGAGTGAAATTCTGCAGGAGCATCTTCGGCCCTTGTGTGAAGTCAGCTGCTGGACATGAGGGTGAGAGGAGGCGACCAGGAACGGTCGTGCTAGCCAAGTGCCCGGAAGTCAGCCCTCATTTTGCAAGTGCTTTCACCACACATTCTCTCTCTACTTCAGAATAAAGGGTGCTTTGAAAGACTCAGTTATTTTTTTTTTTGAGTCAGTCTCACTCTGTTGACTAGGCTGGAGTGCAGCAGCAGGCTCAGGTTCACCCCAGTATTGATCTTCTGGGCTAAGGTAATCCTTCTGCCTCAGCCTTCTAGGTAGCTGGAACCATAGGCACTTGTCACCATACCTGGCTGAATTTTGGATATTATTATAGAGACGAGGTCTCGCCATGTTGCTCAGACAATCCTCTCGCCTCCACCTCCCAAAGTGCTAGGATTGCAGGCGTGAGTCACCATGCCAGGCCAAAAGACTCATTTTTTATAAGTCCCCTAGCTCCCATGTTAGAAAATTTGCAATAGTGATGGCCCCACAGCCTCAAATTTATTATATAACAAGCCTTAATGTCTGCCTTGAGAGTGACTTTATTCTGAATTTCAGTGCCCTGGTTGCAGGTGTTGGCTCCAGTGGCACCTGGCTTCCTGGACTTCCTGGGTCAGCATTTTGAAAGCTTTCAGTGGCATTTGGATTTTCAATAGCAGCATAGGTTTGACTAATATTCAGCAGACTTCTGGTGAAAGTCGGAACAAAAAATTTATACAGGCTAGCATGAAATTGTCACATTCTTGATTTGATAAACTACGCTAAAGTTGTTGGCCAGAACCTCGTTATTTGTGGCGAGGCCTCTGGCTGCGCTGTGAGCGAAAGGTCACAGAGTGCAGGCTGGTGGGGCTTTCCAGGCTTCGCGTCATGCTGTGACGCGTCTCCTCAGTGTGACCAGCCCTGAAGGTCATGATTCCCTCACCTGTCAACTGCAAGTATATAGAAGAGGTGAGAAGCAATGCAGGGAAAGCCAGTGCTTAAAGACAAGCTGGGAAAGTTCCGGTCATTTGTACCAAGCCACCCCTAAAGGTTTTCTGCCCTCCTATGATGATATGAGAAGTAAAGGGCTTTGGTGAGGGAAGTTTCATTCAGGGATGTGTGGGTGAACTGACCCAAGAGCATGGAGACCTGGGTCCAGCTGCTTGATCTTTCCGAGCCTGTGTCCCTCCTTAAATGTTGAGATAATGAAATGGGCTCAGATTCCCCATAGAACTAATGGTTACGGTTTCTCCTTGAATACACACAGAAGCTGAGCTTGCTGATCTTAAATGGCGAAACTGAGATTTGTCTCGTTTGAGTTCCTTCCTCAGGAAACTGACCTTCAGGCCTAGAGTGCCAAGAAACTGAAACTCACTAGATCACCACACCCAGACACTGAGATGCCAGAGGCCTCCTGGTCACCCACTCCTCTTCCCTCTCCCTCCCCAGTTCCTGGTGGCTGACTCCTCCTCCTCGCCCCTCCCCAGCTTCTCTTGACAAGCTTCTCTTCCTCACTCCTCCCCGATTCCCGTCACCAGCACCTTTCCCTCACCTCTCCCTAATCCCATCGACCGACTCGCCTTCCTTGCCTGACCAACTTATCTTCCTCACGCCCCTTGATTTCTGCTCACCAACTCCTCCTTTTCAGCCTTCCCAAGTTCCTGTTGACCCAGTGCTATTCCTCACCCCTCACTAACTCCTGTTCACCAGCTTCTCTTCCTCACTGCTCCCCAATTTCCGTTTGGCAACTTCTCTTCTCTCCCACTCCAGCTCCTATTGATCAGCTCCTCTTCCTTAGCCCCCTGCCCCCAGTTCCTGTTTTCTACCCCATTAAATAAGCCTTTGGTTTGAGAACAAATCTCCAGTTCTCCTGGACTGACATTACCCAAGTAAAAAGTCGTCTTCCCTGGCAATACTGGCCATTTTTGTGTTTGGCTTTCTGTGCTGTGAGCAAGAGAAGCTCAGAAGAACCACCGGCATCAGTAATAATACTAATAACACCACTTTTAAAAATCGTCACTCAGCACTGAGACCACGTGCGAACAACATGCAGAGAAATGCCTCGCAGGCAGTGCTCCTCAAACAGGGAGGCTAAAGTGTTCTGGTAATCTGGGGGACCTTTTGGGGAGGAAGAGTCATCCCCTCCCTGAAGGAGCTCAGGGCCTGACTGGGCTCTGGGTTCCCGCACTGGGGAAGGGGCTGCAGACTTCACAGGGGTCAGGGTTGCATCTCCTCAGACTGGAGTCTTGTTTGACAAAGATGTGGATGACAGTTGCGTTATACCAGCCGCTGACTTGGCTGTGTGTCTGGGTGGGCTTCTTACTCTCAAGTGGAGTCTGGTGTCCAGATGCTCCTGGTTTCCAGGGAGTATCTGGAAGGTCTACACGCCTTCTAGGACAAGGCTGCCATTTGGAGGCTGAGGAATGGGGCAGAGTTCAATGAAGTGAGTCCAGAAGTAATTGAGGGATTATGAGAGAGGGGTCAAAGTTCCTCTTCTGTCCCAGAAGACAGGAAGGGGCCCTGTTTTCTACCTTCAGTCCAAGGGTCCCCGGCTCCCCTCACTGGGAGCTGCTATGTCCACGTTGAAGAATTCCCCAGGTAAAGTCCAGCTTGGGAGCCATTGACTTTTATAGACTTAAGTGTTTTTAGATTTTTTTAAAGCTCATTAACATTTTATGCCTAGATATTTGAAGCGCGTTTTTGACACTCCTTTTAGAGAAAAATAGTCCATTCATTTTTGCAACACACCTCAGAGTGACACGCCATGACCACAACATCTACTTAATGGCCTGGATTTCTTCCCTTCGTTTTTACCCCAGTTCTTTAGGATCTTAATGGGAACAAAACAGATGGTCTCAGAAACACTTAGCAACTATTTTAAAAATTCCAAGAACCGGCTTCCACTGGCATCTCTATTTTCTATTTTATTTTATTTTTTTAAGATTAGAAGAGTGTTCTGGTGGATTAAAGGACAGTCACAAGAGAGCTGTGAGGTGCATGTGAGGAGCTGGGGAGTTCCTGGTACGAGCAGAAGCCAGGCCTGGCGTGGGGCCAAGGGCTCGGGGCTCACCTTCAGTGCTCCGTAGCCATCCGGCTCCCGCTATCTGAGAAGGAGCCCTGCCTCCTCCTGTCTGGAAAGCAGGGACCCCTCACCCGGCACCCCCTCACCCCAGCGGTGAAGGAGCATAGCCCTGGGGCCCGAGAAGGGAACATTCTATCAACACAATGATCTTTACTTGAAGAAGAGGATAATAAAAGAGCCACTGGGAGCCAGAACGCTTCCTGGGAAGGTTCTGACCAGAATGACCGTGCTCTTCCCAGAGACTCCATGCATGTTGCATCAGTAGCTCCATGCTTGTTTGGTTTCCTGGATGGAATCTGCTGCTAGAGTCCTGGATGTGGGCTGCCCTACACTTCAGCAACCTGACTCTCTTTGGGGTTAAAAGACAAAAAATTAGGTGCAACAGCCTTGCTCAAAGGAGGCCTGGCGAGTTTCCTAAATGATAGAACGTGCTAGAATCAGGCGGGGCTGGGCAGGTGTCATCCACCTGGGAGGATGAAACCTCTGCTCGTGAAGGCTGTGGGGGTCAGCGGCATGGGGGGAGCCCGGCACGGGAACAGCAGGGCCCGCAGGTTAGGAAGGGGGGCCTGTCCCAGCAGGACCCAGAGTCACATGCTCTCCAGGGGCGAGGTGGGGGCTCCCTCAATGCTGAATGCATCGCCGATCCAGAGCCCTGGGAAGGTTGCGGTCTACCCACCTGGACTGACTCGCCGGCTTTTAAAAACCTCAGCCGAAATGGTGCCCTTGTATGACCCAGTCGCCGCGGGGGCAGAGGGTGCCCTGAGCCCATCTCCGCTCCTGCCCCTGCCCTGGGAGCAGCAGTGCCTGGCAGGCCCAGCTCTGCCCGGTCAGCTCCATCCTCTGTCCCTGGTCTCTGAGGGGCCGCACCCTGGGCTCCCTGCGCTTCTGAGAATCTTGGTCGGACATGTCTTTTATGCATGTGTTTTGCATCCAGCCAACAACGCTCCGGAGAAGTAGCAGACTGTTATCGACGCACTTCTTCCCCTGACTCTCCTGCAAACGCCTGCGATTGCCATGATGATAGCTGGCAGACACGAGGAACAGACCGGGCGGGGAGGCTGCACCACAGGCCTGTTCCGGGCTACATGCTCTGAAGGGGAGTGGGAGAGGTGGGGAGGGAGACGCCAGGGCAGGGAGGGTCAGAGGCACCCAGCAGTGCCCAGATCCAGGGCCCAGGAGGTCGGCGGGCTGTCCCCTCCCCTAGCACTTGGGACCTCAGGCCGCAGGCTCCTACGTGGCGTCCACTGGGCTGCAACTCCTTCTTGCCATGGGTCTCCCCGTTTCCTCCCTGGCCGGCCTCTTGGAGACTCGGAGCTTGGGGAGCCCCAGGCGATCCACCCCCCTCGAGGCCCTTGTGTGGGCTCTGCACAGCTAGAAAGTGGCTGTCACGCAGGGCCTGGGTCTTTTGGGGGCACGGCTTCTCTTGCCCGCAGCTCTGCTGTGAGTTTTCCCAGCGTGCGCCTGGGGTGTGAGGACACCCCCGCCTCGTGTTGCGGCTGCCCTGACCCCACCTGGAAGCCACTTGCGTGTCTCTTCACCGAACCCTCTCTCCCCACCTCTTCTGTGGCCTCTCCCACCGTCCTGCCTCCAACTTCCCTCCAGGACCCTGGCGCCTGGGCCTGCCCTACCCACTGGGCGATGGGGTCCCCCGGTCACTGGGGTCCAGGTGGGCTCCCGCACACCGAGGAGGCCCACGTCCACTGAGCTCAGGCCAAGTGTTCGGGCTGCTCTCTGGTCAGCCCCTCTCAGTCACGATTTGGGGCAATTCCAACAATAAGAAGCACCGGTCCTGTGCTACATTTCTCGAGAGGTGGCTTTAAACGACAAATATGGGACACTGGCTATTTCATCTTCCAAAGATAACCCAGGCCATGGAGAAATGAAAGGTGGGAAGGCGCCACCTTCTCCTTTATTCTTGGAGGAGGCGGCCATGTCCCAGGGTGCCTGGGATGGTCCCAGCCTGTGCCTCTGTCCCCTGTGATTATTAATAGCGCCCTCTTTCCTTCTTTCCTGTCCCCAACTGTCCTGGACTGAGTGGCAGGTGATCTGAGCACCCTGCTGAGAGAGATCCCGAGCCCCCTTTTCCCTCCCTCTCTCCTGCCGTCAGACACCAAGCTGTCCAATTTCCCATAAATGGGATTACTAATGAGAGACTTACCCTCGTGCTCTTATTTTGGCCTGAAATCTGTCCTGGCCCGAACGGCTGATTTCCGTCAAGGTGATCAGGCGCCACTCAGTGCAACTCCTGAGCCCTTAAAATCTCATTTTGTGAGGCCGGGTTAATTGAGGTGTTTTTATGCGAATGGCTCATTACAGCTGAGGAAGGAAGCGCTCCGGTTACAGCCCTGAGGTCCCTCTGCGGGTGGCCACAGTCCCCGGTTTTAGGGCTGCAGGCTGTCCGAGCACACTTGCCATCTCCGAGTCACAGCACAGGCAGCTACAACTCGGCAGCAAACGTCCAGACCACGGGATCCGTGGGGCTCCACCGTGAAGGCCCCTCCAGCGACCCCCGCCTGGACAGTGGACGGCACCACCCCCTGTGGTCTGCAGGCTGTCCGTGGTGTTCTTTGACGTTCTCTTGCAGGCCACTTGGCCCCATGCACAGGCGTTCAGGGTAGGAATGTCCCTTCCCGCGACTCTGAAGAGCGGGTGTGCTCAGAGGCGGCCAGGGACCCAGGGAACATGCAGGCCAGAGCCCGGGCGCCGTGTCCGCCACCCAGACCCGTCTTGCCGTGCTCTCTGTTCCATCCGCACTCACTTGTTTGCATTTCTTTCCCTCGCAATCCATAGTTGATGCACATGCGTTGGTGTTCTGCCCAGTTCCGGGACATGCTCACATCGCCCGTTCCTCCTCCTTCCCTCTGCCTCTTTCCTTCCTGCTGAACTGTTCTAGCATCTGAGTTGCAGCACAATATCTATTACTTGTTGAGAAAATGTCCAAGCCACTAGGTCAGTCCATCAACACTATCCCCCCGCCAGCTCAGCTTCCTTCATGAAGGCTTCCTGGTCGTCTCAACTGGGGATGACTCTGTCATCTGCCAGGGCTCCGCGCCACCTGCTTCCCACACATGGCTACACGGGCACCTTTGGAGGCAAGGGAGAGCCCCTGGACCTCTCCCACCGCACTCCCCACCCAAGACCCCGCGGCGACGCGTCGAGTGAGGGGAGGGAGGGGAGGGACGCGTGCCACCTTATGTCACCTCCTCCCATCTCTAGCACAGCTGAGCTTTAGCCACTCGCTGTGGTGGTGGCGGTGACGGTGCACGCTGGCCATCAGTGGCAGGTAATGCCACGTGGTCTTGGAAAGACAAATTCCTCTGGGTTCTCTGACATTCGGAACGGGATTGCATCCACACCAGCTTGTATAACAACCTTAATGACTATCTTTTGAGGCCAGAAGATTGGCAACTCTCGAGGAGAACACAGTATCCTCCTGCAAGCAGCGACAGCCGAGTGTCCTTAAAAGAGGGGTGAGGAACCTCTCGGGTCACGGCTTTAAAATGGGCCTGAGAGGAGTTGGAAGTGTCGGGTCACAAGGTGTCCCCGGGCCAGGAGAGACGGGAGGCTACCGCTGTTCACCTCACAGATAGCGGGCCATCTTCTCACAGGGGCTGCCTTGGGCCACACGCGCATCCCCCTGACTTGTTTTCACCTGATTTATTGGGCTCAGGGAGAAGAAGTTTACCTTGCAGCAGCAATGAAATAATTTTTATGTCCAAGCCATGCAGACCAGAATACATTCTCTCAACCCCATTTCCTCAAAGCAGTCTATTCTAAACCGAAGCACGTGCATGTGGCTCTTAACGTCCCTTTCCCCAACCACTTGCAAAGGAAGATTCTCCAGGAAATATTATCAAGACCACTATGGTTTTATTTCTCCCCACTATAGGAAAGTTCAGAACGTAAAGTGGCAAACCACCGTAGCTAAAAAAAAGAAGAAAAAGAAAAACCCCAAGCCAGGAATGAGGGCCAGGAATGCTAGCCCTGGCTCTGCAATGAATTATCTGTGTGACTTGGGCAAATTGTTTGGCTCCAGGGTCAGGGTTTCCTCACCTGTAAAATGAGGTGATTGAATTGGATGGTTCTGAGTGCCCAAGAGCTCTGCTGTTCTGTGATTCTGCATGAGTCGAATCTCTCCAAAGACCCCGTGGTGGCACGCTGCTGCTTTTGCTACCCTAGACAGCCATCCCCTTCCAGTCCATAGAGGTGCAGATCACATGCAATTCATACGCAACCAGAAGCTGTCACCTCACCAGGCTTGGGCACTGGGTCTGATTCCTGCAAACAACCCTCCTTGCCACCGAGTTCCCAGCAAGAAGCCACACACCGCAGCACTGACTCCAGGACATGGGGAGGGTTCACCGCAGCACAAACCGGCATCTGTGCTGTGGCGGGAAAGAGTGTTCCGAGGACAGACTCGTTAGGACACAGAAGGATGGGAAGGTAAAGTTCCCCAAGCTTCGGTGTTCCCAAGCAGAATATGGCATTCCTGTCTCTGCAGAACGCATTTATGCTCCACGCAATGCCCCAGGTACTAGCAGAGGCATTTAAAATGGCTTTTCCCAGGTGGGGTCATTCGACCTGACTCTCCAAAGAAGAGGTGCAGTTATTCAGGTGCCAAAACTGTGGCGGGAGCTCCACCCAGACGGAAGGGCACCAAGGAGTAAGAGAGGCTGGCATCACAGGTCTGGAGGCCGTGGTGTGGAGCCAACAGCTCGCCCACGCAGCAGACAAGCCAACGGGAAATCAGGCCCGGCATCTTCCTGCCCGGGTTGGGCTTTCTCCATTTTTTCTGGGGTGCCACCGAGGGTCTCCCCTAGAGGAATGGCAGTCAGACAACTTGCCACGCGAATGTGGCCAAATTATGAAAACAGTCTCTCCTTTTAAGGAGAAAGGCATCACAGAAAGCATCACCTAGAAGTCTGTCCTAGAGAACAAACAAACAGAAATGAGCCCAGACCAGAAAACCAAATGGACCGTGGGTTCTGGGCAGACACTTTGCTTTTTCCTTCTCTGGGTTTGTCACTCCCTCTGTTTGACCGGGAGTGAAGTGAGGTTCGGGGATCATTCTTGCACGTCAGCCTGGTCTCTAACCACAGCGAATTTGTGTCAACAGCTTCTTAGAGTTCAAGCGTGTTCTGGGACGTTGACAGCCTCCAAGGGGGCCATGGAGGAGGCCCCTAGCCCCATCACCGTGTGTGCTGGCAGAGGAGGTGAGAACATTAGAGTGACTCTAAGAAATTTAAATGGCACGGATTTACTCAAATGGAGTAGAATTCAGGTCAATGGGCAACCGTGCCTCATGATGCTCAGAGCCATTGTGGAGGGGACTGGGGTGGGGGAGCAGGAGGCTGGAGCCCCCCGTGCGGGCCAACCCCTCACATAGGGCTTTAAACACAAGCCCAAATGCTTATGGTGAGCAAGTAAGTATGGAAGTGGCCTTAAGGAGCACGCTGTCCTCAAATGTTGCAATCAATCGCAGGCTTGTTTGCGTGGAAGCGGAGGTGATTACGCTACAAGCAGCATCTTGTCAGGTCACTTGTGCTTTTCTTTCCTTTTTTTTTTTTTTTT
>NW_007252892.1:207648-213605 GCF_000164805.1 Carlito syrichta | reverse complement strand
GCAGTGGCCGCTCCCGGCCCCCGCAGCCTCGACCTGCTGGGCTCCGGCGACCCTTCCATCTCAGGCTTCCGAGTAGCCGGAATTACAGGCGCGTGCCACCATGCCCGGCTGATTTTTGATTTAGTGTAGAGATGAGGTCTCGCCACCCAGGTGGGTCTCGAACCCGCGGGCTCAGGCAGTCCACTCGCCTCAGCCTCCCAGGGTGCGTGATGACAGGCTGAGCCGCGGAGCCCGGCTACGCTTGTGCTTTTCTTAACGGGAAACACGCAGCACCCAGTGGGGCGTCAGGGTTGACACAGCTAGAAGCAAACGGTGCTGGAATTCCCGCCAAGACGGGTCAGACCCCAGACGCAGTTCATTCCCCTGACTCATGCTGCTCTTGCTTCTAAATCAAATCTTGTTTCTGAGAACTTTAAGCTGGTGTTTCCTAAGGAATCAAACTGACCAGGCTGAGGCCACTTTGGGAAGACAGCCCTAGAAGGAGGAAGCCGGGTTCAAAAGGAAGGGAGCCCGGCGAGCTCACACCAGCAGGTCAGCCAGGGATACATCCTTTCAAAAGGAAGGAACAGGAGTGTCTGGAAGGATCTGGACCCAGAGCTCACTCGAAAGCACTTGCAGTTATGCAACTTTCAGAGGTCCCACGTCCAGGCGGACTCCTCGAAGGCTGCAATCCCCAAGCCAGGGGCCAGGAGCAAGGAGCAGTTCATCCTCAGGTCCACCCAGGGGAGGAACACTCATGTGTCCGTACCAGCTTCACCAAGTCACTAGCACCCACTGTAGCACCCAGAGATGTCTCGTGAGTTGACCCTGCACACCCGTCTATTCTGAAATACAGAGAAGGATAGAAAGGAGAGAAAAGACACCACAACAGCTTGCAAAGAAACTGTAGCGCGAGAACCACAGCTTGGTTTAGTTGTGCAGAGAAATGCAGGTTAAGGCAACGACTACATAAGAGGGGACAGTGTCTTCGGCAGGATGCGAGGACACGCTCTGAGTAGAGAGGGGACTGGGTTGAGCCAGGCTGTTCCGAAAGGATCACAGTGTGGCACAGGTCAGTGTGGGGACTGCTGCAACATGTCCGAATCCTGGGCCGGAGTGTGGGCATCTGTGTGCCCTGGGCAAAGCCAGACGCTGGCACGATCCTCTCTGGGGAGCGGGGCACATCTTGGGAGCGCATCTTGATGGATTCAGACACAAAAGTGAATGTCCGAAGGACTCTCCAAACCACAGGAGAAAACTCCAGCGATGGCAGCCTGAGATATTAAGTCCAGAATAAGGCCCCTCTGACATCCAGGATAGGAAAACAGAAGACTCTCCAAACAGTCACTCTGCAAAAGCACAGTGGTGAACAGAAGCTTCTCAGCTACCAAGACTTCACTTCATGCATTTAAAGTCGCAGAATCTGTAAGAATTCCTAAAAATATTTTTTCAGAACTCAGAAAAGCAGGAAATGCAGTGTCTGTCATAGGATTTGCAGCAAAATTTTGTGCAGAAAAAGTATGTCTATAGACGGGGGGCACCAAAAAATGAACAAACACTGTGGGCTTGATGCTTGTTCAAAAGAGGGCGCTCATCAAATGAATGCCAGCGTCACCATGCGGCAGGCAGGACAGTCAAAGAAAACGGCGGAAGCACGGTTAAGCGAATGTCAATGACACTCTGCTACTGGAATTCAACGCAGCTTCCAAGAGCAATACGTGGATAACATCACGAAAAGGTGTAGGCCGTTTTTGGCACCGTGTGTGTGTGTGGATCCCCCCGCACAGTCCTCTACATCCTTCCCTGTGGAGCTCTGTAGATCTGTCTGTCTAGAACAACATCATAACATTCCCGATGTTGTTCGAGTGGAGGAACGAATGGGCTGTGATCACAATGACCATGGGGTGCTTTCCTTAAGACACCGCCCCGCCTCTGCCCCCCAACACAAGCTGTGCCCGGCTAGACGGGACCAGCCGCCTCACGACGTTCCAACCCTTCCCGTGCTGTTCGGCTTGACTGTGAAGAGTGCCAGACGGCTCGGGGATCCCCAGAAGCAAAATGTGATATTGCCAAGAGGCCGCCGTGAGAGGCCCCACAGGGGGCACGCGTCATGCAGGAGGCACTGGGCGCCCAGGGAGGAATGCTCTGGGTGTGGGCCCTGCTCTGTGCCCGTCGGTGCAAGGGTTGTGGGGACACAGAGGAGAGGGACAGGCAGATGGTGCGGGGGCCCTCCAGAGCCAAGGGCCACGGTGTGCGGAGACACAGCAGAGTGTGCCTACGAGCTGGTCAGGCCTGTGAATCAGCAGCTGTGTGTGCGTGTGTGCACGCACATGTGCGTGCATGTGTGTTACTGTATACAACTGTGTGTATTTGTGCACCTGTTAGCATGTGTGTGAATGTGTGACTTTATTTGTCCAAGTGTGAACATGTGTATGAGTGTGACTATGTATCTGTGCATGTGGTCATGTGTGCTGGTGTGGCTGGGTGTATTTGTGCACATGTGGGCACGTGTATGAGTGTCTATTTGTCCATGTATGGACTGTATTTGTGCACATATGAGCACATGTGTGAGTGTGTGACTGTGTATTTGTGGATGTGTGGGCTTGCGTGTTTGCTTGAATGTGTGCATATGTAGTTAGTGTATTTGCGCTCACGTGGGCATATGTGTGTGGCTGTGGGCATTTGTGCAGGTGTGAACATGTGTGTGAGTGTCCATGTATCTGTATTCGTGTATTTGTGCACATAAAAGCATGTATGTGAGTATGCATCTGTGTATATTTGTGCACGTGAACACGTATGAGCATGTGTGTGACCGTATGCATTTGTGCATGTGTGAGCATGTGCGTGGGTGTCTGCATATTTATACATGTGTGGGCATTTGTGTGAGTGTGCACCTGTGTGTATTTGTGCACACATAAGCAAGTATGCAAGTGACTCTCATTTGTACATGTGTGAGTGTGTATATTTGTGCATGTGTGAGCATGTGTGTGAGTGTGCATCTGTGTGTATTTGTGCACTGTGGGCATAGGTGTTTGTGCAATTGTGTGCATTTGTGCGTGTGAGCATATGTACGAATGTGACTTTGTGAGTGCACGTGCAAGCATATATGCATGTGACTTGTGTATTTGTGCATGTGAGAGTGTGTGACTGTGTGCATTTATGCACATGTGAGCATGTGTGTGTGGCTGTGTTTGTGCATGTGTGAGCATGTGTGTGAGCATTTGTGTGTGCCTATGTGTGCATGTGTTAGCCTATGTGTGTCAGTGTGTTTGCATTTGTGCACATATGAGCATCTGTTGTGACTGTGTGTTTGTGCACGTGTAAGCATGCTTGTGAGTGTGTGCATTTGGGCATGTGTGAGCATGTGTGTGAGTGTGTTTGTGTATGTGTGAGCATGTGTGTGACTGCATGTCTGTTCACGTGCAAGCATGCATGTGAGTGTATGACTGCATATGTGCACACGTGAGAATATGTGCCAGTGTTTGCATATGTGTGAGCATGTGTGTGACTGTGTACACGTGTGAGCATGCATGTGAGTGTGTGACTGTGCATTTGTGCACATGTGAGCATGCATGTGAGTGTCTGCCTGTGTGCATTTGTGCCCATGAGTGTGTGCGACGATGTGCATTTGTGCATGTGTGAGCATGTGTGAGTGTGACTGTGTGCATTTATGCACATGTAAGAATGTGTGTGTGTTTGTATACATGTGAGCATGTGTGTGACTGTGTGTCTGCACACGTGTGAGCATGCATGTGTGTGACTGTGCATTTGTGCACACGTGAGCATGTGTGTGTGTGATGTGCACTTGCGCACTGTGAACATGCATGCCGGTGTGTGTGTGTGCATTTGTGCACGTGTGAGGAGTGTGAGTGTGCATGTGTAGGCTCTGCCCGGACCACACACTCCCAGCCCACCCAGGGGTGCGGCCTTCTGGCACTGCTGCTCCTGCCCGACTTCCCTTTGCTCTCGTGATCGACTCAGGCCTCAGCGGATCAGCACGTCTAGTGACGTCAGCCGGGTGCTTCGGGGCCCCTGGGCTTTCCCTGCCTGCTGAGACAGTCCCTGGGAAGCCGAAGCAGAAACACACGGAGGCCGGTCAGTGGGAAAGGCTTGAGGCTGGGCTGGCGGTCGGATCACAGCCCGCAGGCGCAGGGCACGGGTGCGTCCGCGGCGGCCCCTCTGCGGCCAAGCTGACAGGTAAGTGGGATGAATGGCCTGGTGATACACTGGCCGGAACGAGTCAATGGAGTTGAGCAAGGGGGGGATCACGTGCGGGTGTCGGAACCAAACAGGTCTCAGGCAATCACGCGCCGAAGGCTGCAGCTGCTGTCGCGTCTGCAACATGAGATTGATGAGCAGCTAATTTGCGTGGAAGCCGAGGGACGGCCGCCGGCGGTTAGTGGCGGGAGCCAAAGGCTGCAGGGTGTGGACGGGCATCCGTCTTCCAGGAAGAGCCGCCCGCGGTCACACGGCCAGGAAGCACATGGATGTGGATGGGCCGCTCCTGCACAGCCAGCCCACGCCACCGTGTCACGGCGTGACTCTCTGGGTGCACGTGACTGTGTCCCTGACCCTGTGCACACCGAGGTCGGAGGCGCTTAGACCACGTGCGAGGTGGGCACAATCGCAACATTACAATACTAATTGTGCAATTTTACTTTAATATGTTAGACGTATTACTACATATTAATTTTGTTATATTAATAGCATTCTTGTGTCAAGAATACTATGATTGGTACAATACTGATATTTACGAATGTTTACTGTTGATGCCTCTTGAAGATAATGACAATCCTGAACAATAAATATTTTGTTACTTGCCCATGTGGAAGTTGTCAGCGAATGATCCCAGACTAAGTCTAAAGTGAAGAATTAAATTATCTCACACACACTTGCTTCTCACTGCCTATTTCTCATCTACACAAAACAGTCTTCACCCTCCAGCAGGGTCAGGACACCGCTCTTGTGTGGACCCCAGAACGAAGTTCCCTCACCCCTGGATCCTGGATTTGAGTCCTCTAACAGGCTCACTGCCTGCATGTTCTTACCGCAGCTGCCTGTGGGACCCCACTGGACCCTGAAGCTAACAGAATAAGAAAGCTGCAGCGAAATGCTCAGGTTCATACTTTGGTCCTATGAAAGCAGCCTCATCCTTCTCTCTGACCCATTTTGTAAGATAGCAAACTTCTAGATTTGATTTATAAAGTAAATTTGTTATAATAAATATACATTAAATTATTTAAAGAGAATACAGTCTTCTCTGCTGGAGAACATTTTTGCAACAAGGAGTTTTCTGCCAAAAGTTTAAAGACTCTGGGTCCGAGGCCAGTGACAGCCCAGGTGTGAGTTGTGACGGGGGTCTGGGGTTTGGAGGCTTGGGGTCGGGGTGTGGGGCCTAGGGCCTGGGGTCTTGGGGGTGGGACAGGTGCAGGTGTCCCAGCCATCAGGCCTTGCTGAAGGACGGAGAGGCTGCCCACCTTCTGACTCCACTGCTCTCCAGATTAATGGATTGTGAATAAGCGAGTATGAAGTTGCTAGTGTGTACAGTGCCAGTCCCAAACAGAGCAGTTAGGATGTTGGCTTGTCACCTAAGCCGGCTGATTCACAGTCTCCTTGTAAAAGGCTCTGAGCAGATGGCACTTGCTGATAACATCATTTCTCTTTAAACATGAGGGGTAGGGGAATGCCTCAAAACACAACTATTTTAAGTTACACGATGTAACCCCTCTGCGCCAACACACACACACGCTGGTGCGGTCCCTGATCTGGGCAGGAGGATGACAGGAGTGAACCTCTGATCTGGATCTTCGGACATGAGTAGCCACGTCCAAATTGGGGAATGACCCAGGCTGAGCCTGCGTCTGTTCTGACCACCTAGCCCGCCACCGACATCACGGCTGCTCCCTCTGCTGGGGATGGGGTCTGGGCTGTCCCTTGGGCAAACCCAGAACCTGGGTGGAGCGCTGGGCGGGGGGGGG
>NW_007252892.1:197574-207347 GCF_000164805.1 Carlito syrichta | reverse complement strand
AAGCCACATAGCGCACTGGCGGGTCCTTCCCCACCCCCACCCCTCAGATTCCCATTCACACACACACTCAGCACCCATGTCCACCCCCCCCCGCAAAAACAAAGTAAAAAGTCATCAACTGAGGGTGATTCCCCACTAAGCTAATGGACTTAGACATGAGGCTCACTCTGTCAGCACCAACGTGGCCTTAGCCCTGCTCCCTGTGGGTGCTGCAAAGGTCTTCACACACCTTCTGCTCTTTCTACCCCTGTCATCGGGGTTGGGCGATGGACAGCTCTTGTGAAACATGCTAAAGTCAAAAAAGGTAATGCCTGCAGACTAAAAACAGACACAAATTCACAAAGAATGCAGTGATATCTATTGAAAAATGTCACTGTACTTCCTCAGCGCCCCTTACCCCAGACCCAAGGTCCAGAATGTCCCTGTGACCATGTCTCTGAGTTTGCTGTGCACACGGGGATACACAGATTCACGTGATTGTATGAGCATGAGGCATCACTGCGTACACACACGTTCATGAGGTGTGGGGCAGGAGACATCGCCACAAACGTACACATTCACATGACATACGGGGCATGAGACATCACTACAAATATCCACGTTCACATGATGTCTGGAGCATGAGGAATCACTGCGTACACACATATTCATGACGTGTAGGGCATGAAGCATCACTACAAACACACACAGTCGCATGACACATGGGACATGAGACATCACTACATACACACACGTCACATGACATACAGGGCATGAGGCATCACCCCATCACACATATTTGTGTAACGCGTGGGCTACAAGGCATCACTTCATACACACATCTTCGCGTGCCATATGGAGCATGAGGCATCACCGCGTACACTCCGCAGGGCGGCATGTGAGCATTCCTGCCTGGCATGGCCGGCCTGTTGTCTTGTGTGGACACAAAGCGCTCCATGGTAAGGGATGCCGGCGTTTGCCTCCGGACGGGAGTTTAGGAAGTCGGCAGCAGGGGTTTGCTCTCAATAGATGCTGCCAGAAGCATCCTTGTTCAAAATCTTATTTGTCGCCTACGGGTATGAGTGTGCCCATACGTGTGCTGTGTGTTACGATGGAAATTGTTGGGTCAAGGGTTATGTGGATTTCAGGTTTTTTTGAGTGAGGGTCTCACTCTGCACCTCAGGCTGAAGTGCGATGGCACAATCATGGCTCACTGCAGCCTCGACCTCTGGTTTCAGTCAACCCCTCCACCTCAGCCTCCTGAGTAGCTGAGGCTACCAGCGTGCATCACCATGGTCGGCAAATTTTCATTTTTTGCAGAGATGAGGCATTACTATGTTGCCCAGGCTGGTCTCGAACTCCCGGGCTCAAGCAATTGTCCTGCCTCAGCCTTCCAGAGTTCTGGGATTACAGGCATGAGCCACCACTATCGCTGGATTTCAGATTTTGAAGTTAGATTGTCCACCAAGTAACACAAAACTCAAGTAGGCAGATGTCTCATCCTACATTTCTGAGGAAATGTTTAAATAATACAATTGTAGACTCCACTCCTATAGAAACACTGATTCCAGAAAGAAGCAAAGTTCCTTTGCAAAGTCTGCTTAGCTAAGACTTTGCTGACATCAAAGAAACGCTGTGCCAACACACGGGCTATTCTCGGTCAAAGACCACCACACAAAGCCAAATGAAGTGAGAGATGAATCTCCACTGCGGATTTGCGGGACCGTCACAGGGCTAGGGGGCCCACGCTCCCAAGCTCGTGGGTGCACGTGCAGGCTGAGGTCTAATGCACGACAGTCTCCTGCTCTAGAAACAGGCATGGAAAGCCTTGTTTGGGCACCTAATTAAATGTGAACGCGCTGCTTTGGCTGTCAGCAACTTCTGACATCTCTGCTTCCAGGTATTAAACACCAATTGTCATTGCTGCTCCAGTGCTGTGATGTCAAGAAAGGAGAGCCCTGCCAGCGTTCAGAGAGAGATAGGCATGGGGGCCACGGAGAGCTGGGGGCTACGGGTAGAACTTCAGAGGGGGTGACGTGTTGCATGTCCTCCCGGGACGCCAGGGGTTGCTGAGGGCTTGGAAGAGTCAGCTGGAGAAAGGCATCCGGTAGGAGTGAGATCCAGGCACCACCCACTCCTCTTCCTTTCTCTAGCTTGTACCCCACCTGGGGATCCCCGAGGCCTGCCGAGTCCTGGTGTCCTGTCCTTCCCGTCACGCCCGACCCGGGCTGCACAGGCTGTCACTGTCCCCGCAGGACCCTCCCACACCATGCTCTCCGCTCTCGCTTGACACCCCTTTCTCCAGGGCTGCCGTGGAATCTCGTCAGCGGTCGACCTGGCTCCACTTCCGTCCCCTCAGAACAGCTGCCGCCGCCGCCCACCCTGGTCTGTGTTTGCTCAGATTCCAGGCCGTTCTTAAACATGTGTGTGTGAGTGTGTGTCTGTGTGTGTGTGTGTTGGGACTCAGATTCATGTCTGCCACTTTTCCCCTTAAACTCAGTTTCAAAGGAAAGCATGTCTGTGCCCCTCGCTGCTGTGTCCCTGACGCGGGGCACAGTGCCTGGCACACCGTCAGGACTCGATGATGAGAACACTCCGGCTGGACGAGTCTGAATCCCATGAGCGTTCAGCCCCGAACGGCAGCGAACACGTTCTGCATGTGAGTGACAGCATTGGAGCAAAAGTTGGAACTCAGAAGCATCACCTAAAAAATATCACATGGACACTTATGGTGGGCAGTGGGCATCATGTTTTCTCAGGAAGCATGGTACATCTGGGACACTGGCCCAATTTCCACATTTCCCCTTGGGTTTGTTTAATGGTCCTGGACACTCAGAGGGTGGATGCTCTCTGGGTTTGCAGGGGAGGGTGCAGCTGGGACCCTGCTGAGACTTGGGGTCTCCAGGCTGTGGGCTGCTTTCAGAGACAACCTCCCGTGAGCCAGCAGGCACGCCCAGAGGGCACCCTCGCCCCAAATTCAGCAGGGATGGTCTTGCACTCCAGGTGTGGAGGCTCCACGGGACCTGAGTCCCCCTTCAGCAGGGCGGCAGCTGGGAAGGCGTGGGAGGGAGGAAGGGGTGGCGTCTGCTTATCAGACACTGTCCCGTCCCCAGTGGCTGATTCCTAAGGAGGGCTACCGGAGTCAGTGCCTCCCCTGCCTGGCTCCCGCAGGCCTGCCAATGTCCCTTCTTAAAGTAATGGAGAAATACATGCGATAGGCATCGCCCAAGGCCTCCTCGCTGAAGCATAGGCCCCGGTGTGCTCAGGCACAGCGGTGACCATCCAGAGTTCTCTGGTCTTGGGATTCTACCCTGTCCACCCAAGACACTGGGGGACTCAGCGTGCTGGTGAAGCCCGGCAGGTGCGGCCACCCACACAGCCCCTGAGCCGAGAAGCGGGTCTTTACGCACTGCGACCTTTTGCCCTTCTGTTTCTCTGGGTGCTCCAAGAGGTAGTTCTGGAGTCTGGGGTCCTTGGAGGACCCTCCCCACCCAGGAGGGCTGCGACATTACCCCGCACAAGGACCGAGGCTGTCGCCACCCGCAAACCACTCTCCAGCTACTGATAAGCCTTTTATTTCTAAGTACGGAGCCATGGCTGTGTCTGTCGAAGGCCGTGGGGCCGGGGGGAATGAGGGCCTGAGATTTCCACCCTGCAGGGAACGTGGAACGGCCCCTGCAAGCTCCACATTTTCCAGGCTGGTGACCCCAGTCTGGGGAGATTCACGGTTCCTCAAGGTCGCCACATCTGGAATTGAAGGCACACGCGCTTGGTTTGGCGAGATGGTACACAGCAGGTGGGGAGACCTGGGGAGGAGAAACAGGACCCCAACGCCACCGGGAGTTGTCCCGTGGTCTTTGCTCTCCTTTCAGGCATCACTTTTAGATGGAAACAGGATAAAAACAGAGCTCAAAACTAGAATCCAGGACATCACATGACTTACGAGACTTTTCCTACCAGAGAGCCGTTTAAATTACTTCACTTAAAAACGATCTGGATATTGTTTTGAAATACAAAATTAAAGGCAAACTTGCAGACGGCAACATTCTCACAAAGGATACTGGCATTCACCCATCCCTAATAGCTCTGACTCTTGCAACCACGGCTGTGAACGTGTCGCGTTCAGCGTCCTGACAAGGCCTGCACTGCACAACTACCCAAGACCATCGCTGTGGAGGTACAACAAACGGCCAAATGAAAAAAAATATTGCTTCACGTTTCTGGGGTGGCTATACCAAGGAAACACGAAGGGAACGATGCATCTCCTCACCCTTTCCTTCAGAGGCCGCGTCAGGGCATTGCCTTGGGTCTCCTCGCTCCCAGAGTCTGTTTGGTGTCGACATTCAACCCCGTGGAGGGCTCGGCGCCCTCCGGCGTTCCCGAAGTATGCCCCACGGAACCCTGGCTCCTCAGAACGGCAGCGGATGGTGTAGAAGAATGATCCTCCAGCCAGAAGCCTCAGAAAGACCCAAGCCTTCCTTGAGGAACGGGCTTCTGGGAGTCCTTAATATTCCAATCCAGTGTCGTACATGTCACGCGCACCTCCCACGCTTGCTTGATTATTAGAACACTTCTCTCTTTCAGATTTACTTCCCAAGAGCTTCTCTGACCATGCCCTTCAAACTATTATGACATATACTATCTACAAGGAAATACTGAGGCAGCTTCACACCGTGCTTGGGATTCAAAGCTTTTGAAGTCCACACTTATAAACACAAATGGCTTCAGGTGTTCATTAGAGCGATGGGTTATTTAGCGAATTCCTCCTCCTGCAGCCCAAGTCCCTGGATCGGCCGCAGAAGCCGTTTCCTGTGGCTTGTCCTCCAGGGTGCTCCAGCGGGAGCAGTGGGCGTGTGGCCACGGGAGATGCACGCGTGAAGTCCGTCTTCAGGGGAGCCGCCTGCCGAGAGGGGAAGGCTCCCAGGCCTTGAAGGAAGTCTGGAGCCAGCGCTCATACCCCCGGCAGCATCCCCCTCCCACCTTGGATGTCGCAGCTAGGACAGAGAGGACTGGGACGACACACCAGGATGCCTGTCCCTCCCACGTGGCCACTCGGACCCTGCCCTCGCCCTGGTCGCCTCTGAAGGTTTTTGCCTGTCCCTCTGGAGCCCGCCGCCTCTCATTTGGGTGGGGGCTGCTTGGCTCTGTGCAGGACCACTGCTGCAGGGACCGTGGGCTCGGCCATCCCAACAGGTGAGTCACCCCTCCCGCCAGCCCAGGGCTGCTGTGCTCAGCCTCTCCACTGGGGAACAGACGAGACGGGTCCTCCCGGGCCCCTCCCTCCCCTCGGCTCCTCCATCAGGTGTCGTATGCTGCACGCTGAGAAAGATGGACGCTGAGCCAACGCCGCTTAGAGCCCCCACAGCACGAGCAGCACTGCGAGGAAGGCGAGGAGGAGAGGACGCGGGCGGAGAAGGAAAGCTCGGAGGACACAGAGAGCGAGAAGAGAGTCGGGCCCAGATGGACGATGCTCACGGAACCCAGACCCCACGGTGCAACGCCACCTCCTCTGATGGGAAATTTGCTTCTTCATGCGTCCGCCCTGCACCCCGGATGGGAGCGTGTGAGGGGGAGCCCCACAAGTGCCACTTCCACCCTCCTGGGTCCCGGCCGGGTCACGGGACGCGCAGGCCCGGGAGCGGGGTGGGCCAGCCGTGACAGCGGGACGGCGTCACCAAGCCCTGATGGATGCCGCGGGCGAGCCTGTGGTCCCCGAGCTCCCGAGCTCTTTGCAACTTTGCTTCAATCACACGCCTTCTGTGTCTGTGAATTGGATCCGTCCCTGTGAGAGGATTTATCTCAGATCAGAGGGCAAAGTGGAAACGAGGTTATCGGGTTGGGAGAGAGGACGGGATGGATGGTTGCTTCCTTGGTTCTCTTAAGTCCCATCGAGCTGCAGTGGGTGGGCTCCATCTGTCCCAACAGTCATGGCTGCTCGGTAGCACAATTCCTTCCACACTTGTGTGCAAACTGGTTTTTCTGCCTCGCCCCACCTGCCTGACTTTTCTGTGTGTATTTCTGGCACGCTCCCCGCCCGGCCATCGCCCCCAAGTCCCTGCATGTGTGATCAGATGTTAAAGAGTTACGACCATTTTCATCCTTAAATCACATCTGCTGCTTCTGTCTCTCTGGTGAACACCCCACAACACTGACGGTCCCCAGCTGAGGCTGCACACCCCTGAGCAGTTGCTGGGGCGGGGCTTGCCACAGCCCGAGGGCTGCAGAGGGCGTGGCAGGAACCCACGTCCTCACGGACCACCCTCAGCCCACGCAAGATCAGCAGTCACAGGAGGTGCCTTAACTCAGGTGCCGCCATGAGCGTGGAGAGCAGAAAGACAGGCGCTCTAGCCTCCCGCCTTCCAGGGAAGTGAAGACCCTCCTTCCTTGTCAGGATAACAACACGCTGTTTCCGGAGGGTGCTGTGCTGGGGTTCCAACATCTTCATCCCCAAGGTCCCGACAGCCCCGAGTGACATCGTGTCTCAGGCGGGAGATGGATAGGAGCGAAGCCTGAGGAAACAGGCAGCTCCTGACGCTGGAGAAAGGCCTGGCTAGCCCTGGGTCGTATGAAAGGCAAGCTAGAAGTGGAGAGAGGACTAGAAAGTAGACTCAATTCTAACAAAACAGTGAAGTTAAAAGTGGGTTAAGGGGAAGCGACTTTTTAAAGCCTGCTTGGTGGAGACTGATCCTAGAGCAGTTTTGAACAAGAAATGCCATCAAACCCAGGATGTGCTTGCACCCAGCTGCAGCCCGCTGCAGTTGTGTCCAGCTGAAAGACCAGCTGCTTTCTGACACATTCTACCGTAGGAAGGGGCACGGGCCCTCGGCTTGGGGAAAGTGAAAAGACTGAAAGTTAAAGAAAGGCAAAGAGGAAGAAGTCCAAGAGAGACAGTCACGCTGGGATTTCACCATTGGTGGGTGACGGTCGCGTGAAGGTGAGTGTTGAGGCTGTTCTGTGCTTTCAAGATGGAGAACTCTGTACTCACAGAGGAAATCAGCCAGACTGAGGGGTGGCTTTCCGTCCACCTTCAGAGTCAGTGGGGCAAATTTTCACAAAGACGCACGAGCAAGGATAATTCATGGCCGCAGCACACCACCCAATGGCAAAGTCTGTGAAATAAACTCAGACAATGACAGTGGAGAGTGGCCGTGTCATGTACCTCAGATGGAGTTAGCATGCAGCCCTCACGTTTCAGAGCGGACCCCAATTTCTTCTCGAGTACCAGGGCTGAGGGGCAGGGTGATAGGCGGCTGTGGTGCTCAAATCTGTCCCAGCCCTCGGGCTGTGAGGAGGCCCTGGCAAACGAGGATGTCCCCTGTAGCTGTCACCCTTCCCATTTCTCCCCATCCCTCTTGATGAAAATTCAGATTGGTCAAGCAACGGGAAACCAATCCACAAAGACCACTCCCTTGTCCCCAAACTTGCTGAACAGCTGTGACCCTGCCCCTCTCAGACCTGCAAGACAGTCAGTCCTGGTTCCTCGGTGGACACTCCTTCCAGCTTTCCTGTGAACTGCAGCTGGGAGTTAGCACGACCGTGACGTGGTCTGGCTGGTTCTCTCTCACAGGCTTGGGTGGGTGTGTTTGTTTGGCGTGTCCATCCTTTAGGAGGATACTTAATGGCATGAAAAGGAGGCCTATTTCTACACAGCAGGGTGCAATGCAGGACTCAAGGTATGAGCCACCAGCTGCAAAGTCACACGCCTTGGGAAAAAGACTGGAAGGAAATATAGTAAAAAATCAGCTGCTGCTACCTTCAGGTGGAAGTACCATTGGTGTTCATTTTCTTTTTAATACTTTTTGGCATTTTCAGAAATTTCTGCAATGAGACTCTAGAAATTTTAAAATCAGAAAAACAAAACACAACGAATGCAGTGTGATTGTGTGTGAAGTGGTGAACCACATGCACTGAGTCACTGCACGTATTTATTAAGCACTTGCTGTGTGCCAGGACCTGCTCTAGGTTCTGGAGACACTGGAGGTAAGAGGAAGAAAGACACATAGCCCAGTCCTGGTGGAGCTTGACATTGCCAAGGGAGAAAGCACCACAGTGATCTGCAAGGGGGTGAGCATTGCAGAGCAGATGGGGCATCCAGGGAGTGCCTCACCAGGAAAGTGACCTTGGCATGGAGACCTACGGGCAGTGGGCAGGATGCGTGTGGTCTGCAGGAACAGCCTTCCAGGCAGGACGCACGGCAGGGCAGAGGCACTGGTCTGGACAAGGATTTTTTGGGTCAGATCTCAAAAGCACAGGCAACCAGAGCAAAAATAGACACATGGGATTACATCAAGCTAAAAGCTTCTGCACAGCAAAGGAAACAGCAGTGTGAAGAGACTGCCCGCAGAACGGGGGACATATTTGCAAACTATCCATCTGACAAGGGATTAGTAGCCAGAATATATGCAGAGCTCAAGCAACTCACCAGGAAAAATAAAAAATAGAAAATGGGCAGACGATCTGAACAAACATTTCTCAAAAGAAGACATGCACACGGCCAATGGGTCTGTGAAAAAACGCACAGCATCACCAACCATCAGAGAAATGCAAATCAATCAAATTGCAGTGTCACAAGGAGATCCACTCAGCCCAGGCAGAATGACTTGTATCAGGCGGGCAAAAAACAACAAATGCTGGTGAAGCTGTGGAGAAAGAGGAACCCTGTATACTTTTGGTGGGAATGTAAACCAGGATAGCCACGATGGAAAACAGCATGAGGGGGTCTTCAAACAGACGGAAAATCAGACTACCACAGGACCCAGCAATTCTGCCACGGGGTATATATTCAGCAACAAAAATAATGCATCAAAAAGACATCTGCACTTCCACGTTTATTTCAGCACCATCCACAGATGCCAAAATAGGGACTCGACCTCAGTGTCCACCAGTGGGTGAGCAGAAGAAGGACACGTGGCGGAGATGTAGTGGGAAACAACGCAGGTGTGGAAAAAAACTTGTCAACTGCAGCCACACGGACGGAACTGGAGGCCACTACGTGAAGAGAAAGAAGCCAGGCACTGGAAGACAAATGCCACATGTCCTCACTCAAATGTGGGAGCTAAAACAGGTCTGAGGGAGGCGGAGAGTAGAAGGTGGTGACCAGAGGGTGGGAGAGGGGGCAGAGAGCCTAGGGGAAGGGAACAAAGAATATACGTGTTTATTACCACTGAACTCATGTCATTGTCGCCGTTTTTATTCCCATTCTGAGCAAAGCATTTGGAGTATTAGATACAACACCCATTTTTTTTATGGGTTCAACTCCCAGCTCTGTGCTTGCTAGTGAAGGGCTGTTACTGACACTGCTGGACCTCCGTTTTCTCATCTGTAGAATGGGGTTAGTTGAAACATCGGCCTCTCTGGGGTTTGGTGAGGAATACATGCAAAGTGGTTTGGGAGCATGTGGGACTGTTGGTATTATTATAAAGAAAATTACAAAATTGATAGAGTAAGTTGGCAAGTGATTCTATCAAATGGTAAAGATGATAAGTTTCATATATATATATATATATATATATATATATATATATATATAAGTGTGTGTGTGTGTGTGTGTGGGAAAACTAATGAAAGATATTGACTCTAACACCATGCAACTGACGATTTTAATACACCACTCACAACCTTAGAGAGATCAATAGGAAAAAAAATCGTGTGGAGATCCGGAAACTCATTGAAACTCTGGACCAACTGGACTTAATTGATACCTATAGAACACTCCATCCAAAGACCACAGAATACACATTCTACTCATCACCATAAGGAACATATTCCAAGATCGAACACATAATTGGACACAA
>NW_007252892.1:168676-197554 GCF_000164805.1 Carlito syrichta | reverse complement strand
TATATATATATATATATATATATATATATATATATAAAAGTGTGTGTGTGTGTGTGTGTGTGTGTGTGTGTGTGTGTGTGTAAACTGAAGCTCTAAAACTTCTGGAGGGAAATATAGGAGAAACTGTTTGTGATCTTGGGTTAAGAAAAAAGAATTGTGGGAAGCACATAAAAAATGAAGCTTAAAAGAAAAAAACAGATAAACTGAATCTCATTAAACTAAATATTTCTTCAAAATTCACTTTTAAGAAAACGACAAGGCAAGTCATTGGCTGAGAAGAAAACGGCAAAGTAACTCAGTAGACAGACAGCTTGTAGAAAAAAAAACATTTGAAGACATTTTACCAAACAGATAGATTGGCAAATAAGCACGTGAAAAAGTGCTCGGCATTCATTATGGGCTGTCAGGGAGATTCTGACAGAAGCTGCCGTGGACCAGACCCGGTTTCTGCCCACCTGCTGGCAAGGCTGCAACAGAAACCCTGACAGCGGCAGGTCTCGGCGAGGCCTGATGATGCAGCTGCTCTTCTCGCGTGGCTGGCAGGAACTCCGCGTCTGGCCACCTTGGACACGGCTGGCAGCTGTTCAGCAAGTTAGACGTGCAGACTGCCTGATCAGCGCCCTTCACGTGTTCACTTAAGGGGAACGAAGACATAGGGACACGCAAACCCGGACGCAAACATTCCCAGTTGCCGTGTTCATAGCCGCCCAAATCTGGAAGTGGCCACGGAACTGACGCCAGGGCACCCAGCTGATCACCGAACACAAGTCAGCAGTGGAAGGGAGCCAGCTAGGCATATAGGCTGCACCGTGGGTGGGAAGGATTGGTCCAGACACAGAAGACCTGGGTCCAGTTAAAATTTGTCACCCGCTCTGGGGCTCTGTGAGGAATGCATGCCAAGTGGTTAGGGATCATTTGGGATCACTGGCATCATTATAAGGAAAAGGAGACACTGATGGAGTCTCGGCGAACCCGGGCACACAGGAGGCCACCAGCAGCGCAGCTCACGGTGCTGCAGACGTGGGGATTCCTGAGAACGGGGACCTTGGTGCACCAGGCCCGGGACTCTTCTCCATCCTGCAGCCCACCAGCTCACTGTCCAGAGGAGGAAGAGGGGAGACCAGAGGGCGAGACCACCCAGCCCTGGGGCTCAGTGGGTGGAGTCCGCCAGACACGTTGACAAAGACCCGGCGGAAACCCAGCTGAAGGCTTTCACTTTCCATGAAAAGGTTATACCCCAAATTCCACAATTTCATGAAAAATTAGAGGCAAATTCTAACTGATTTCCACCTGTAGCTGAAATTGCATCTCTTCACATTCAGCAAACTTCCACGGCACCAGGGTGGCTTTGACCCGACAGTCCTTGTGATCTCAGTCGCCCTGTCAAGGCTTTGGGGCTGCAGGCAGGTTGGCGCAGGCCATGAACTGCAGGGGAGGAGGGGTCAGCGTTCTGTGTGTGCCATGACTGTCCTACGCTGATTCTGCAACCGGGGCGGGTGGGATGGACCAGACAAAGAATGTGGCCAAAGGGGCAGGGGTCTGGCGGGAATGGAGAGGACAGTTGGGGTCACTCGGGCAGCAGGGTAAGGGCTGGGTGGGGGCTGGGTGGGGGCCCGTCCATCACCAGGGGAGCAGGAGCTACGGGGGCGGGTCCTCAGCGTGTCAGTGGGAGGCTTGGGCTGGTGGACAGTGAGCCTGAGAGTGCCAAGGGACTTTTGTAGCGAATCAGCTGGAGTGGGAACTTCAGACGCCTAACTGTTCAATGCAGTTATGGCCGAGGGGGGCTGCAGTCTCCCCTGTTCCCATCGTTCCCCATGGGGTGACTTAACGCAGTCTCCGCCCACAGCCGCTCTCATGGAGAGGGAGGCGCAGCCAACCGTGGACCCAGCTGGACTCCACCTTCGCGGCGGCGGGATGTGGCGAGGCGGGCGTGAGTCTGTCTCCGTGAGCTTGGCTGCGCGGGGAGACCGGAGTGTGCTTGGGAGTTACTGGAATTTGGAAGTCAGATTTCGCTTTGATTCATTTTTTCTTTTAAAAATTTCTTCCTTAGATCTTCTGGGATCAGAAAGTTACAAGACTTGGTGGGTGCATTTCACGGACTAAAGCCTTATTTTACGATTCGTGTTTAGTGTTTTATCCTTTTGTTTTTTTCCCCCTTTTCCCCTGGTTCTGGCCCCGTGAATGCTCAGCGGAGCTGGAGTCAACGGCACCCGGGGGCTGGCACCCATGAGCTGGCACCGAGGGCTGCCCGGCCGCCACGGGTGAGGAAGGGCCTGCGGGCCCCCGACTCCCTGGCCCGCTGAATGCTGGTGTTCCCTTGCCCTGCCCTGGAAGCGGGGGGGACATGTTTCCACCCCTAGGAGTTGCCCTTGACAGGGTCCCAGGGGTGCACGTAGGCCCCGACCTCTGGAAAATTTCATGTGTGAGAAACGGGTACCCAGAGAGCAGGAAATACGGGCGGGGAGCAGTAGCGGACAAGGAATGGCCCCATGTGCCGCAGTCCTGTCTTCCCTGCCCACGTCTCCCCTGGGCCAGGCTTATTCTGGAAGCTGCGCATTCAGATCTGGTATCTCGCACCACAGTCCCTGCTCCTCAAGACAGCAGATCCAGGGGGGTTTTCAGCCCCCTCTGAGTCCTCCAGGGACTTTTACCTCAAAAAAAACAGTTGCATTTCGAGGAACGGGGCCCTGGTGTCTGGACGATCACCCGCAGGCCTGCACAGCCCTCTGCAGGCACGTGAAGACCCCAGAGCCAGGATTCCAACCACCGTTCTCTCCCTCCCTGTATGTGGTCCATGCTCCCACTCCATTGAATGAGCCACGCTGATGTACAAATCAGAAAGGCTGTGGCCAGCGAGGGCCGGCATCTTAACAGGAGCCTGTTAGAGAGCCAAGATCCCATCCTGGTTGGGCGCGGTGGCTCACACCTGCAATCCGGGCACTTTGGGAAGCCAAGGTGGGAAGATTGCTTGAATCCCGGAATTGGAGAGCAGCCTGGGCAACATGGTGAGACCTCGTCTCTACAGAAGAAAAAGGGAAATTAAAAAAATATTTCTGGGTATGGTGGTGTGTGCCTGGTGTCCCAGTTTCTCGAGACTGCGGTGGAAGGCTTGCCTGAGCCCAGGAGGTGGAGGCCTTGGTGAGCCATGATCATGCCACTGCCCTCCAGCCTGGGCAACAGCATGAGACCCCGACTCAGAAAAAAAGAGCCCACATCCTTTCCACTGAGGCCACAGGGGAAACAGCAGACAACAGAGTTCCTTTCTGGGCAAAGGAAGTTTCCCAGGCTTCCAAGATGCTTAGGTTCCTCCCCACGCCCAGGCCGGAAGGAGAAATGAGCCACACTCGACTGAAAAAAGTACAGGATACTTAAAACTTCACCACACAGACATCAGCCTTGTCTTCAGCGTGACAGGCATGGCGTCCAAGGACCTCCAGCCTGCACGCCTTTTTCGGAGTCGTGTTTAAGGCGGCTGGATTCCTGCAGGATCTCACGGCCCACACTCACAACCCGTCTCCCAGTCCTGTCCACACACCCCTTCCTGGCGGAACGTCAAGCTCTCATCTCGGGATGACCCGAGAGGGGAAGGAGCAAATGTGCACCACGACACGTCAAGCCTCGTTATCCCACTTTCTAGAATGTTCTTCCACTGTGACCACCTGCGTCGCCCTGAGGTGCCTCGCTTCAATCTTTGTGCAGTGTAAGGGGCCCTGTAGCCACATTTGTTTTCCATGGCATCTTTGGGGTCCAGTTTTATAATTTAGCCTCGAAAACATCCTGTCTTGGGAAGTTAATTTTATTATTTCATTGGGATGGCGTTGGGAAATTGTTCCCCTGGCTTGTTGGCCAGAGTGCAGCCCTTGATCAGGACTGGGCCCCACCTATGGAAGGGCAGCCCCAGTCATCGGAATCAACAGAGGCGCTGAGGGCTTTGGTGTGGCCGGCTTGGAGTTACACACACACACACACACACACACACACACACACACACACACACACACACACACGCGCGTGCGTACGCGCATACATACAGTCTTCTTCTTTGGCTATAAACTAAATAGCCACTTGGCTCAGTAGACTAAGTTCCAGCTAAGGACTAGAGCTCTGTTTCCTGCAGGCAACACAGAACTCAGACTTGCCCCCACCTTGTCCTCTGCCTGTGGGCCCAGTCTCTGTCCACGCAGAAGGGGCAGCCCTGGCCGCAGGTGGAACTGCAGGGGCTCTGAGGACAGTCGCCCACTGCGCTTCTTCTTCCTCATCACAGAGAACATGGCTGTGGATGGAAGTCGCTGACAGTCCACGGCATGCCAGGGCTGCACAGAGGCCTCTCTAGGAGAAATGCATGGCGGCTTGCGCTCAAGTGACGGTGGCGATGACAGGGGTACCTTTGCGGACTCAAAGGCCGGCCCCGGCACTGGCTGGGACTCTTCCAGCACAGGCAGCCTCTGCCCCTTGGGGCCATGTCTAGAGAGCAGAGCTTCTAATTTAACTGGGCATCAGCCAGTGCCCAGACACAGCGGAGGAGTCGAGAAGCTCAGGGACTCTTTTTGTGAGAGGCAAGGTGAGAAAATTAAAGGGGATGAAACACAGTTTCCTGGCTCCCAAAGACAAGCCGCCTCCCTACAGTTTACCAGGACAGACCCCAAGCCGGGCCTTGGTCCGAAAAGCTCCATCTGTCCCCTGAAGATGATGAAGTAATGCTTTCACCTATGCTGTAAGTAGTGATAAAAGTCAGCCCTGACTACATGTGTATCCAGTTTCTTCTAAATTTTTATTTTTAGAGCTAGGGTCTTGCTCTGCAGCCATAGTTCACTGTCACCTCCTGTTCCTGGGCTCAAGCGGTCCTCCTGCCCCAGTCTCCCCGGTAGCTGAGGCTACAGGTCTGCACCCCCCCCAGATCATCTTTTTAAAGATTTTTCAGTAGACACGGGACCTTGTCCAGCCTGGTCTCAAATTCCTGGTCTCCAGTGATCCTCCTGCTTCAGACTCCTGAAGTGCTGGGATTACAGACAGGAGTCACCACCACTCCTTGCCTTAGTTTTCTTAATGAAAAGAAAGTATGAATATGTCTACACCATTCCTGGTCAGGACCCCACTATGCTGGCCCCCAACAATGAACAAGACCCATTTATTCAAGAGGGCGACTTGCAGGGAGTTGTACTTTCAGGAAGAGTCATGGGCTTTGAGAGGCAGCCTGCGTCACAGGAACGTCTGGGTTCAAGTCCTGTTTTTGTCACGGTCAATGTCATTTTAGAACATCATGTGGCTTTTCTGCAAAATAGACATAAGAGCACCTACCTCCTTGGGTCTGGGAGGATTCGGGGAGAATGCATACAGGTGGTGCACACTCAGTGGTCACCAGACACGAAACCCTTTCTTCCTCCTCCCTTCCCTCTCAAGTCACCACACGGAGTCACCTATCCACCTTCGAGTCATATCTGTGACCACCCAACACCGACTTCGGGTGGGCGGATGGAGGGGTGGGGACAAGGTGTGGAGATGCGAGAGGGGAACTGTCTTTCGGAGGGCGGGCGCTTGTGACACACTTGGAATTTGTTCCTCGGGATCAAGCGGTCGACCAAAGTTTTCATCTGGAGGTTCTGAGAAGGGTGAGTCAGGACTTGTGGAAGAAACGTCCCGTGACGTGGCAGACATGTGCCTGGTTCCTCCATCATGACAACACACCTGTTCACACCACTCTGGGCCCTCAGCAGCTTTTGACCAAAGACAGCATGACCTCCATGATCCACCCTCCCTATTCCCCTGATCGCGACCTGACTTTCGTTGTTTGTTTCCCTGGATGGAAGTTGACCGCAGAGGGAAACTTTTCGCCAAGGTGGAAGAGGTGAAACCAAGCAACGGCAGAAACATTAAAAGGCATCAAAATGGCTGGGCGTGGAGGCTCATGCCTGTGATCCCACACTTTGGGAGGCCGAGGTGAGGGGACTGCCTGAGCCCACGGGTTCGAGAACAGCCTGGGCAACTTGGCAAGACCTTGTTTCTACGATAAATAAAAAAATTAGCGGGTGTGGTAGTGCGTGCCTGTCGTTCCGGCTACTCAGAAGGTTGGGGCGGAAGGATCGCCGGAGCCTAGCAAGTCGAAGCTGCGGTGGCCGTGAGCATGCCACTGCACTGCAGTCTGGGCAACGGAGTGAGACTCCAACTCAAAAAAAAAGGCAGCAAAATCGATGAGTTCAAAAACTGTTTTGGGCAGTGGAAAAAGCATCTCGATGGGTGCATGGCACCAAACAGAGAGGACTTTGGAGGCAACTGAAGTTTACACGTGTCAGAATAAATACACAACTTGTGAAAAATGAATTCCATTGTCTTGGCCCCCCCTGGTGACGGAGGGAGGAAATGAGGGCCAGAGGAGGCCACTGAGGGGACATTTCACATGTGGAGGCCCCAGGGAGTGCAGTCCCGGGGCCTGGGACACAGCCTCCTTCTCGCCCTCTCTCCCAGCCCCGTGGGCCCTTTTAGGCCACGACTCGACCTAGCCCCACTCCACGGGGCTTCTCGCCCCTGCACTCAGCAGGCTTCTGGCTGAAGGAGCGAGCAGAGACTGACTCATATGTCCCCCAGCCCGCTGTGCCCGGGTTCGTGGCTGGTCTCACAGGGGAGGGCTTGAATCTACACATGGCTTCTGGGGACACGTGAAGCACGGCAGTCGCCCACACATGCTGCCCTGGATGAGGTGCAGAGCCTCCCGGGTCCTGAGGGCAGAGGGAGGCCGTGCAGGCCCGGGAATGGCAGGCGCGCTTTCCCTGTGTCCTGTCAAACGCATGAAATGAGAAAGCATCGTCTGTCTTTGTGCCTAGACTCGCTCTGAGCATCTTCCTTGGCTTTGAATGCCGTAAGCAGGTCTGGGCACGGTTTGTGAGCTGCTGCTGCTGACACGGGGGGGTGGTTTCTCTTCTGTTTTTTCTTTTTCTGTATTGTCTTTATTTTGGAGAGACTCTTGATCTCAGGGAAGCTAGATTACCTGTCATTAGAAAGAACTGCCCTCAGCGTAGGTGGTGACCAGGGCTTCCCAGGGAGGGATGGTCCTGAAAGTATCTTCCAAGAGGGGAGGAGGGGGTGTAGTAGCACTCCAGGAGGCGTTTTTCTGCCACAAGCTGTCGAGTCCCCTCCTCTGCTCCTACGGGGAGGAGCTCGAAGTGGCCAGATGCACCTCCCCTCCCTTCACCTCCACGAGACCCCACCTCGCAGCTCAGCTGTGTTATTGAGACATTTCAGCGTGAAATTTGTTTTTCCTCACTGAACTTTAAGCAGAATTCCAAGTGCCAAGTCTCCAAAGCCAAGAGAGGCTATTAAGAGATAATTACTAATTATGCTAATTTGAGAAGTTGCTGCTGTTTCCTTCCTGGTCATTTTACGTGGTGCAGCTCTCCTGCGAGGACTTCCCCCTGCCCAAGGGCTGACGGCCTCCCCAGGGTGCTGGGCGGAGGACAGGGCGACCCCAGCCACCGCGCCCCACGACCAGGAAGGAGTGAGGTGGTCAGAAAAGGCCGCTGTGGGGAAGTCCCGGCCTCACCCTTAACGGGGGATGCCGGCTGCTGGTCTGTCACATGCCAACAGGAGCTATTTTCCTTTTTACGCAGGCCGGAAGAGTAGATGTAGCTCGGGATAGATCTGCATCTCACTTCATCATCCCTGAGTCTCAAGGACAGATCCTGAGTTTTGAATCCCCGGCAGGAATCCCGCGACGCTGAACTGGACACCATGGGCCTCGTGCGTCCTGGATAGTCACCCTCCTTCCTCCCCGAAAGCGACTACTTAGAAGAAATGTGACGAATCGGCAAAAGTACCTATAAATCCCCCAGGTGTGAAGCTGGCCCTGGAGCCCTTGTCTCTGGATCAGGAAACGCACACCTGGAGGTGGGGCCGGGGAGGTGGGGATGTCTTGCCTCTCTGCGGGTGCCAGGCGCCTTGGCTGCCTTCCGGCTGCCCCCTTCCTTGTGCGCGCCACCACGGGGCAGGGAGGCCAGCCGCCTGGTGATCTTAGGAGGGCTCCAGGCTCACGTCACAATGCCACGGCGTGGACCCAAGGGAGACACCAGCCGCCTTGGCTCCGGTAGCACAGTTCAGTGGCCTGCTGGCCCACGCTCTACCCGGCCCTTGTCTCTGTGCACCAAGGACACCCTGGAACTCCCACCCCTCTTCACGTGGCTTCCCGGCAGGGTCAGCCCGGCAAGGAGGGGAGGAGGCTTCAGCGTGTCCCAGATGCGCAGCCCAGGCCGCTGGCCACATTTCAGGGCCACAACTGCCGCGCAGGGGGGAAGGGCTTCTGAGCCAGCTTTCTGTGCTCTGCTGTCAGCTCTGAAGAGAGAGTCACCTCTCATGACCCATTCCCACATGGATGCCGGCCCTGGTGACCCGTCCCAATGTGGACACCCGCTGTGGTGACCCATCCCTGATTGGACGCTGACCCTCGTGATCCACCCCCGTGTGGACTTTGGTTCTCGGGACCCGTTCCCATGTGGATGTTGGCTCTCCTGACCCATCCCCCACGTGGAAGTCGGCCCTCATGACGCGTCTCCGTGTTGATGTCAGCCCTTGTGACCTGTTCCCATGTGGACATCAGTTCTTGCGACCCATCCCCACGTGGATGTTGGCTCTCCTGACCCACCCCCATGTGGACGTCAGCCCTCGTGACCCATTCCCATGTGGAGGTTGGCTCTCTTGGCCCATCGGATACTGGTCCTTGTGACCTGTCCTCATGTGGGCGTTGGCTCTCATGATCCATCCCCGTCTGGACTTGTGATCTGTCCTCACATGCAAGTCTACTCTTGTGAATTCTTGGACACATTCAGGGGTGCCCTGTGGTGACCGGAAGCCTGGCCCGTCCAAGTGGGGCCAGGACCCCCAAACAGGCTCGCTGTGGCCGGGGACACCTTGGCCCAGGGTGGGCCCCGTGGAGGCGCCAGGCAGCCCACTGTATTGCTGAGGGCTGGTCCGAGAGGTCCCTGCCTCCAGCCCTATGAGAGGGCACTGACTTAACTTCCAGCATGAGGAGCCAAGAAGGCAATGGACGTCCCCTACCAGGAAGGGTACAAGTGGATGGAAAGCCAGGCCGGGCCAGCCAGCCTCCACACGGCCCTCAGGACATAGGGCCGGTTCTCAAGGAGGCATCCAGGAGCGTCTGCCCTGGCCGTGCTGGTATCCATCCCGGGGCATGCCTGGGTATGGAGAACTGGCACGGAGTCATCCAGCTGTTCTTCTCCAGAGCACGACTTTGAAGGGGAGTCCTGGCTAAGGGGCTGGCCTGCCCCTGACAAAGAAGAAAGGGTGACCACAGGAAAGCTGCCAGGCCTGGCCGGGCTGACCCTCCAGCGATCCAAGGCCCTCCCCGTGTTACTCAGCATCTCTGGCTTCCAGCTTTCAGTGGACAGAGCTGCCCACATGACTCAGGCTCTCAACACGGAGGAAAGATTTCTCTTTTTCATGAAAGTAGGTGATAACGGAGTCCACGCTATTTCTGTCCACGCTTTGTGGATTTCCGTGCACAGCTTCCTCCTCTCTGAAGAGTAGGATGAGAGGAGCCGCTGACGTTTCTAGGTTATTCCAGACTGTAGTGGAATTCGCAGAGCTGCCTAGAGTCTAACACAGCTCTGAACGGTGCTTTCCTGACACCCAACACATCCCAGCAAAGAATTAAAACTTGGATAAATGCCCTGTATTTTATCCACTTCACGTTTAGACTGATGTTTACTTTGGTTTTTCAGGATTCTCCAACTGCCCATAATTTTGATTGCACAAAATGCACCCATTAAAAATAAATTTACAAATCATTTACGCGCAAGAGACATTGTGAAAATATAACACACGATCATGCTATGAGCTCGATCTTCACCATGCGAGCCAGCAATCCCCCCACAGGGTGTCTCCCCAAAGAGACACAAGCCATTCGACCAAAAAGACACCTGCACTCACCTGTTTCTCTCAGCACTACTCACAGTAATAAAGCCATGAAACCAGCCTAGGTGCCATCAGTGGTGGACTAGATAAGGAAAACGTGGTACACACACACACCGTGGGACACTACACAGCCATGAAGAAAAATGAAATCCTGTCCTTCACAGCAACATGGGGGCAGCTGGAGGCTGTTTTTGTAAAGTGAATTAATGCAGAAACGGAAAGCCTAGTACCTCATGTTCTCACTGATATGAGGAAGCTAAACACTGGATGCACAAGGCACGGGGACGGAGCCACAGACACGGGGGACTCTCAGAGGGGGGAGGGTGGGGCCTGCTGGGTGCCACGGTCACTGCTTGGGTCAACAGAAGCCCACCCCTCAGCCTCACCAATACTTCCGTGCAACAGTCCTGCAGAGGCGCCCGAGTCTAAGACGAAACAAGATGCAATTAAACAAGATAACGTCTGTATGTCTGAAACAGATGCTCTCAAACCCCTGCCCCGAAATTCCTCCAGGAATTAGGACCCAGGTGAGGACTATTTTCATTTGATGACTGAGCGTTTGCTCATCTCCTGACACCGTAGTTGCTAAAGCCTGTTTGGTACAACCGGGCCAAGCAGAAATGCAACAGGTTTTTTTTTTAATTGTAAAAATTAATACTTTTGCAGAGCATCACACAGCTCTTCTGCAGGCAGACTTGACACAGCTTTGGCCTCCGTCTGAACAAAGGAGCGGGGCAGGACTCCCTTGTTTCTCTCCCTTCTGGGTGTGCACAGGGAGGCAGCCACGCGGAGGCTGGTGGGAAGGAGGCTGCTTCATCAAACTGGGCCAGCATGCCTGTGGACTGTGAGCCCCGGGGAGCGTCGGAAGCCCCGCCCTGCGCGCGGAAGGCTGGGACAGTGACTTCTCCATGCGATGGCAGCAGGTTTCCATCAATCAGGCGCACTTCCCCGGGACGTCATCTCCCCGTTGTCCCCAGGGGGCAGCGAGCTGGCACAGAGTTTCATGGTGACCAGGGAGAGCAAACAGTTCAGTGGTCAGGAGACAGGTGGGGGAGGGCTCGGGGCCATCGGACCCAGGACTGCAGACAGGGGGCTCCAGGAGGAGACCCCTACACCCAGGGAAGGCAGCAGGGGATGCAGGGCAAAGGCAGGACGTGACGGGTCACAGTCAGAAGAGTACGAGTGGACTAGACGGAGACCCAGGGGGGAGAGGCAGGGCCTCAGCCCAGCACCACCCTGCTCCCAGGATGGTCCTGGCTGGGGAGAACTGGGGGTTGAGCGTTCAGGCAGCACCACCCCCCTCCCAGGATGGTTCTGGTCAGGTAGGGCTGCAGGGGGCGCATTCAGGCAGGCGATGCTGCTCTCGGGGTATCGCGACTGGATGGGCAGGTGGCGGGTGCAGGGCTTGGGGAAGGAGAACGAGGCTGCTGCAAGGGTATGGGTGTTCACTGCAGGACTGCGTGGAAGGCTTTCTCGGGAGTTCTAGTGGGTTTTAAAGAACACTTTAAGGCCACAATACTTTAGGGGGGCTAAAGAGAAATGCGAGGAGCCTGTAGGAAAGTCCCAGCATCTCAGACGCAGCAGCCCAGGAAGCAAAGAATTCTCATGGCCAGAGTTTCCTCTACCTGTACAAGCCGGATACCGACTGCAGGCAGTGCCTCAGGCTCTGGATCCCAGAGACCTGGAGAGAGCGAAGCCACCGATTTCGTCTCTTTCAAGCTAGTTGTCAATACATCACACTCACTTGCTTCCTTGAAGACACAGGGCTAAGCTGGAAGACTCAGGACACGCACGTATTACGGAAAAAAGGCATTGACCATGGAGCGTGGGCCAGGGCACACGCCTGTGACCCCGTGATTTGTGGGGCACGTGTCCCAGAGCTCTTAGGGTTTGCAAGGCTCAGCCTTTGTTTTATATAAGGAGACTCCACGTCCAACTTCGATTAAAGATGTTTCATTGCTTCAAAAAACATCTGATCAGTGGATAATGCTAGTTTGATTTCTTGCTTTCAGTATGTGCTCACAACTCCCAATTTCATTTTCCTAACTTATTGCTATGGCACAAAAAGGATCAAAGCCAACAGCTGGATTTATTAAGGATCCCAGATATGAACCAATGCACAGAATTCATTGTGTATCTATATCCTAGCAACAATTGAACAGACAATGAAATTTTAAAACAGATGCGATTTACAGTGGAATAAAAATCCCATCTAGAAATAAATCTCACTAAGAAGGTGCGCGTTCTCTACACTGGCACCTGCAAGACATTCTGCCTTTCTCTTCATGATAGCTACACACTGAGGTCACCCGGGCCGACCTGGACACATGGAGACCCTGTCACAGGACACTGGAGGAGCTGGCAGCTCACCCAAGGCGAATCTGGAGATAGCAGCTCATGTAATTCTGAAAAAAGAAGAGGAAATTGTGCAAAAGACATGGTCCTAGCTAGTATACACTGATGCCCAGGGAGTGTTTGCCCAGCACGATGCCTTCTATTCGGGAGGTTGTCACAAAGTCAGGGCACTCGCCGTCTCTCCTTAAACACATCTATCCTGAACATCAGCCACTGGATCTTCCCACTGCTGTGATTTTAAAAATATAAGTGACAATCGTGAAACTGTATGAGGCAGGAAAATAATGAGCATAACCGAGAGGAAAACCAGTTCTCACTGGAATGAAATGTAGAAAGAGATTAACTAGCAAACCTAAATTTCAAGTCCCAGATTTCGCCTTCCTCAGCTTCTCGGCAGAAAGAATGGCCATGGCCCCACAGAGGAATAATTTGCTATCAACCAAAATTATGTAAAGAGTTAGAGTTGCTTTTTTAATAAATAAGGTGATAAGGAGGAGAAAATGAACCAAAGTGTGGCAAGAGGTGGCATTTTTTTCTTTATGTTTTAAGATAAGACCAAACAAATGTTGATGTGGTTACAAAGTAATTCAGAAAGGACATGTATCAAAAATAGACTTTAAAAACAAAAGGTCTTTATCAGCATACTTTCCAAATTTTCCCATGGAGTTTTCATCTGGAAAGATTATATTTACATACTTAAGCTGGCTTTGTTGGGTGGGGTGCAGAGACACACCACCCACACCTCACACTCCATACACATCTCACACACCACACACACTTGGTTTTAGGCAGCAGATGACACGCACACAGCTTCTGTGCTGAGTTAGCTGGGAGGTGATGTGTGAAGGCATTTTGCACACAAATAACGTTGTGCATGTGTGTTCCCCTGGCAGAGAAGTTCACAGAAGCCCATTCACACTGGAAACACAGACGTAACCGCAGTCCAGTGCATCATGCTGCTGGGATGAGGTGTCCCTGCTGGACTGAGCTCTGGAGCGTAGGCTCATGCAACGTGTGGCTCTGTCTGCCCTTGACCTTGTCCCAGCCCTGAGTCTGGGGGCTTCTTGGTTCCTCAAATCTGATGGGAGCAAGGATCTGGGGGAACCGCCTCCATTCACATCCTTCCCCGAGTTCAGCTGCATGAGGGAAGCCCATGTCTCAGTGCTGGTGATCAGGGTCTGTACCTAACTACCCATTACAAATAAAACACCGCCAAGAAAGCTGATTTGCTCACTAAGATATGCCCAAGACCCAGAAACCCTACCTGGGAGTGTTTGGGTAAAATGCCTTTATAAATAAGACTCTGAACAGATGGGAACAGCTGCTTAGTCAATTTGTGTGTAATGGAGTTGTACAGACTCGACTTCATGGTAAGCATCTTTTGTGATTGTGGGAGTACAGTGTGCTTCCTCAGGAGGGTCTCGACACTGATCTTTTATTTTGTGAGCTGACACTTTGAGGCTCCGTTGCCATGGAGGGAGTTCCGATGTCCTATTTGACTATTCTGCATCCAGATTTGTTTCTGTAATCTACTTTTTACTGAGTTTAAAACAGAACATACACATTTACCTGGGGCTCAAATTTGATTTTGACTTTGTTTTGCCAGCCTGGAGTCTGAACTAGTATAATCTAGAAAATTGGAACACTAAACTTATTGTTGATGCATGAAAGCGGAGGAGAAATATCCTGTACTCAAACACACGGGACACGCACAAAGTTGTGGCAGAAGGTTTTCATCGTAAATCCACATGTACAAGAACCAAAAAGAGTAGCTATGTTGATCAATACACTATAACATCCCAATGTAGCTTCAAGGCTTTGCTGAATGACTAATGTGCTTTATGCTGTTCCACTTATTTATTTAACTTATTTTGGTTGCAGAATATTAGCTAATTTAAATAACACAATAATATGTACATCCAGACTTATCTTTCTGTGCATGTTGTCTTGTGTGTGTTTGGGTTGCAACCTATCTGTTCCCTTTTCTTCAATTTGTTTTTTGAAAAACAATTTAAAATTTCCTCACTTCTAATCTAATTCGTTGCATTCCTTAAATATTTGTACCTTGTGCTATAATTAGTAGTTATTCAAAAGTTCAGTGTACATACTATACAGATATCTGAATAATGAAGACATTTGTATATCTGAGTTTACTTCAACAACCTCTTAGGTTTTGTTTAATCTTTGAATCAAAACATTGCATTACTGATACAACTTAAACAAAAGCACAATGGAAAGCGATATGACCCGTGTGTATGTTCACTGGTAAACATATGCAGGGGGACCCCAAAAAACCTGGAATTATGTTTTTGGAGAACGGGTCCTTTTTAGGACAGGTTTCCCCTGCTAGGTAGGACACCAGCTAGCATTGCTGTGCATCACGATTTGTGGAAGAAACATCCTGAGCTGCGGTGAGCAAGAGATGGGTTCTTCCGCCACGACAACAGACGTACCTAAACCCTGCGGAGAGTCCCGCAGCTTTTGACCCAAGACAGCATGACCCCCGCGCCCCCCCCGCCCGGTTCACCTGATCTCACGCTGAGAGATTTTTGGTTTTTGTTTCCCCAGATGAAAAAGTCCCCAAAGGGAAACGTGTGGCTGATGTGGAAGAGGTGAAACAAGAGATGGCAGAAGCACTAAAAGGCACCAGATGGACGAGTTCAAACGCTGTTTTGAAGAGCGGAAAAAGTGTGGACAGGCGTCACAGCAAACGGGGAGGACTTTCGAGCTGGCTGAAGTCAAACAGGTAAGCATAAATACAGAATTTTACATAAATACGTTCTAGGTTTTTGGGTCCTCCCTCGCAGCCACTTGCACAAACACACGCACGCATGGGTGCACACCAACGTATTCACGAAGACATCACGAACGGGTGATGCTGTCTGGCACCCTCCTGGAAGTGGACACGCAAGCCCTCGAGTGCCACAGCCGTGTGACATGACCTTCACGGTCACTGTCACGCGTTCTTTCTGAGACCCCTGTGTTAAGAGCAACACGGCAAAGCTTCCAGTCTTCCGTTAACGGCCACGGACGCCCCGTTGCCTAGAGAACACCTGGCCTGCGTTCCGTGCGCCATCGCACCGCAAGTCCCGCCCTCTGGGGACCCGAGCTCTCCTGGGGGCCTGTCCAGACGGCCTGCTCCGTCCCCCGCCCCCTGCCTCTTCCTCAGCCGAGGACGTCCGAGGGGCACTCCCGGGCCTGGTGCTGACTCCGCTCGTCCCCCCGGCTCGCCAAAGTCGCCACTTACACCCTGCGGTCTCGCGCCCCCACCCACAGCACAGAGATGCCGTGGGGGCCACGGTCCCTTGGGCTCCTTTTTGCCTCCCACGAGAGCGTGTGAGACCGATTCTGCTCAGCTGGACACAGAGCCGCCGGCGGGAGGTGAAACATCATCTTCCTGCTGGTTACCCTGTGGACGGCAGCCTTCGGACACTCTCCAGAATTCCCACCGCTTTTGGCTAGAAACAGACATCTTCAGAGAGACAGAAGGCAGCCTGGAGTAACACTCAACAGGTTGGCACCACCCCAGTGCCTGGCACCGCACAGCTAAGTCACCAGGAAACACTTTCTGGACATCATCTAATCCAATCTGAGGTGAGTTCCATGCTGCAAGTGTTTCTTATCCCCCGAGATGTTACGGCTTACCTCACAGTGATGTTACAGTGATGAAAATGAAATGTACGGATTTTCTAGCCTCATTAAGCCCGAGAGAATGTGTCTGGGAAAAGGGCGCTGAGATCCGAAGCGTGTGCCCTTGTTTTGAGGAGGTGACTCCGAAGGTGACCTGGACTGGGCTTTCCCTCTGTGGCATTCTGCGCCTCCTAGGGTAAAGTCCTCACCCACAGGGCCTGAGAGTGGCTGTCTTTGGAAATGGGTCTTAAAGAGGCAGTTGAGGTAAAATGGAGCCATAGCCCTCCGCACGCGCGTGTGTGTATATCGGTCTTGCAGCTTAAGTCCTGTTCCGATGTTGGACATGAGGAAGCGGTCCCGCAGAGGGAAATTTCTGGAACTGCAGTTGGGACTAAAAGCACGTACATGCATACGTGTGTTCCCAGGACTTGGGCTTTTCTGGCTACAGCCTTGTTGGTTACTCCTGTCTCTGGGCATGGCCCACGGAGAAGTGCAAGGTCTGTGACTCTTGACTGACTGTTATTCCAACTATAAACATGTGTTATCTGTGCCTATGTCCCATGCTGTGTTGAAGGGTGCTCTCACACCCGCCGGGGAGAATGTTCCTCACCCTGAGAGACTGAGTCTCACCTCCTGCCGAGTGTGCCTTCACACCCAAGAGCCTGCCGCCTCAGCCCCCGAAAGCATCTCCGTAGGAGACAGGGGCCCCAGAGACCCCAAGACAAGAGCAGCACTGGGCTTCCCCCCGCACAGCCCGGGAGGCCCTGTCTGGCATCCCGGGACACCAACAGAAAGTTGGGAGCTCTTCATTCTTGTGGTCTGGGTCTCACGAGCTCTCTGCCTTGGTGGTTCACTGTCTGGTGGGGTTGTGGCAGAGCTTTGGGTCTCAAAGAATAATAGGAGGAAAACCACCAGAGAGAAGAAAGCAGCCCAGAAGTTCTCTGCGGAGAGTGAGCCCTCTAGCCACCGTTGTCCTCTGTGGGACAGCAGAACCTGACTTTGGGAGGTGGCCGCGAAACTTGAAGAGGCAATCGTGTCACTGTGGGGACGTGGGCGGCCACGTGTCTCAACCTGTCCACCAGTCGGCAGCTGCCTTTGCGAAACGGAGACCATGATCGCTACCGCCCATGGCGCTGCTGGGAGGTCTGCACGGGGCAGTGACGGACACGCGAAGCCCTCGACAGCACGAGTGCTCCAGCACACATGAGATATTGATCATTTTAGTTCCTGCTGCCTTCGGGCCAGACGCAGGGTCAGATCACTGGCCACGCTGTGCCGTGAGCACTCAAGAACACAAGAGGGGTGTCTGCACACAACGACCTTTAAGCTGTGTCCTCGGGTGCTGAGCAGACCTTTTGAGCTGGGCTGATGTTCTGTGGAAGAGACACGCCCACTTGCTTGAATTTTAGCCGACACGCTCCTGCCTAGGCGGAGAGAGCCTGCGGAACTCCGGCCCCTGCCCCAGCACGGTCGCCAGCGGCGTCACACGCGTCTGGCACACGAGCCTTTCCGCCTACCTACGCTCCGCCAAGTGTGAGGGCCTGGTTTTGACCCACACCCGGAAAGAACTTCGTCCTACAAAAACTCACCAGGGCAAGTCCCACGCCTCGCCTCGGCGTTCTCTGAAGAGCACCACCCAGGGAGTCCTGGGAACCAGAGGAGGGGGACCCAGGACCTGGCAAAGACGAAATGGCACGCCTGGGACGGCGCCTGAGAGGACCACGGAGGAGAGATGCTCTCCTAACCCTAAGCGCAGGGGACAGGGCACCGCCGTTGTGTCTGAAATCTGAATATTCGCCGTCTCGGATGTGTTTTTTTATTTCAGTGGTAAGGACTCTGATACAAGCAAATCACCTTTCGAAGAGATGCAGGTAAAGCCACCCTGGGAAACCCTCAAAGATCAGCTCAGCCTGAACCGAGAGAGGAAAAGTCTGGGTGAGTGAAGGGTGGGAGCGCCTTCCCAGCCACACCCCATCGAGGACACGTCGCGCTCACAGAGAAAAAGTGTGGGTGGTGTGGGTGCTGGTGTCGAGTAACTCTACAGCCACACTTCTATGACTTATGATGCAAAAACAGAGGCAGACAACGTGTGACCCTCAATTCATGCATGATTTCGACTTTATCCACTTGTATTTCCCTGATGCTCAAGCTTTGAAACGCTACTATGTACGATCAGAGAGAAAGATCTACACCCAACTATTGCAGCCAGTGTTGCACAGCCCCAGATGAGCAGGACTACAAGTGAGATGTTCTTGACAGGAGTCGATATCCGCCTGGGGAAGGCGGGGCACACCTCATCGATAAGGGTACCTGCACAAGGAACGTTTGTATACCTAACCCTGAATTGTACTCCACAATTTCAAAACAAAAATTCAGAGAGAGAGAGAGAGAGAGAGAGAGAGAGAGAGAGAAGGAATTTTGCTTTCTAGTGCTGCTGTTTGCGTGTCTTCTGTGTCATATATAGATGAGAGGGAGACAATAGATGACATTGATGACGGATGGATGGATGACAGATGAGTCATGGGTAGATAGGTAGGTGGATAACAGATAGACGAATGAATGATAGATGACTGATAGATGGTAGCTAGAAAGAAAGAGAGAGAGAGAGAGAAAGAAAGAGAGAAAGAAAGATACAAAGATGGACAGATGGATGAAAGACACACACACAGTAGCTAGACAGATAGATATGATTCCAAAGTTATCTAATAAGATCAGAACGACCAAGAGACATGCTGTCTCCACAAGAACAAGGGACGCACTTGGTGACTGTCACCTTTTGCACATCCTGTCCTATGTCTACAATGCTGTGTGGACACTTGAGTGCCACCAGCTCCGTGATTCTACGGATAAGCCTTCCTTAAACAGCGCTCGACAGGTGAGTGTATATCCTACTTTACATGACTTCCAGGCAAAGGGAAGTCGTCCACGGTCACAAAAGTGCCACCTCCTGTGACAAGTCACCTTAAGCCACCTCGCTCTCACTGGCTTGCGGCCAGACCTCTGGGAGAGACCGAGGCACACGGAGCTCCTCCCCACTCAGCAGTGAGAAGCAGCGTGCGGGTGGGGACCTTGGGCATGTCTTCCTGGAGGGGGAGGTTGGGGGCCCGTCACAAGCGTGGGGAATTGGGGCCAGCTGGGCACTCCCGAGGGACAATGTGCTCCCCCGCAGAGGGACCGGGGCCCTCGCTGGAAGCACAGGAGAGGCTGAGAGCACCTCACGAGTGAGTCCTCAACACCGGCGACAGAGGAGGCAAAGCCGGACGGAGATGTGCGTTCTGGCTCATCTAGAACGTGTCCCAGAGCTCAGTTCCTACGTCATTCCTGGCCTGGAACATGGTGACGGGCAGCTAACGGCGTTGGGTACACATTTGCTGAATGAATAAATTCCAGTCAATGTAACTGTGGCTGAAAAAATAAACCAGCCGGGGCCCTTTAGAAGCTCACAACTTAATTCTGCAACAAACGTTTGTTGATCGCAGACAACAACACAGTCACTACACCGATGTCTGAGAACACAGAGAGGCACATTACAGCCCTGCCCATGCTTGAGAAGTCACGACAGAGACAGACGCAACACGTGGCATTCAGCCCTTCAGGTAATCCCGCAGGACAGGAGCTGAGAAAACAGGAAATCTTCCCGAGTTTCCACCGTGCCAGAGAGAGCTCCACGTCCTGCCCCCACACGGATGGCCCCCTCATATAAACTGTGATAACCTGACCCCTCCCACAGTCACTTAGGAAATGTTCCATCGTGCTCTGATGATTTTTTTAAAAGAAATTCTTATTGCAAAGATGAAGCCAATTTTCCCAGGGGGCTTTAACTGAGCAGCTATTATGGTTTGACACCCTAGAAGGATGAAAACTGTTCCAACCAAAAGGAGTTTATACTTTAATGGTTTGGTTTGCAAAGGAATTCCACTTGGAGTGACAAAGGAAACACAGTAAAAACCCACTGTGGTAAGAACATCTGATGATATTTTTCATGTTCAAAATCCTCATAGATCTGATGCTGGTGAGTCCATGGCGGGACATTGTCGTTCCGGGTTTTGACTTCAGCCACGTAGCGAGTCTCCAGGACCACAGACGCTCAGGCGGACGGGCCACGCCAGCCCCGCTCACGTCACCTGGTGCCCCACTTGGGGCCCAGCCCCCAGGAGGCGCTGGAGCCGTGTTCGCACACAAGGACGCACCTCGCAAGACACGCCACAGACACGGTTGGGGGCTGAGAACACGTACGGAGTTGAAGGCAGCACGACAAACGGAGCAGCTCTGGATTCCACGGACCACGAGCCGTACTTCCAACCAAACGTCCTTTCTGTACTTCAAGCCACGTAAAATGAAATGTAGAGTAAGTGAACTCAACCAGGCCCACGAAGAGAGAGGCTTGCAAGGCATCCTCTCCTCGCCTCCCTCCCTCCCTCTCTCTCCTGTCTCCTGCTCCCCCTCCGCCATTAAGATCCCTTCATGCCAGTGTGGTTGCTGTTTCTCTTTTGTTTAATATGAGAAACTAGATTATTTTCTATCCGTGGCAAAGACCAAAAGAGGTATTTTGCTTCTAGTGAACCATGCACAAAGGGAGACTTTCAGCAGCAACGCTCTGTGACTTTTTCGGTGGCAAGCTGGCTTTCCTCCGCACCCCAAGCCTAGCCGCAAACCCACAGGTTCCCCGGACGTCCCAAGGACTGTGTGCTCTCTCAGGCTGAGCCAAGACTTCTTCCTCCACAAGATCCTTAAGATGCCTCGATTGGCCTGCTGTGGTCCCAGAGTCAGGGAACCTCCTACTATTTCCGCACTCAATATCCCAGGAAACGTCTCTGTGCTTTTCCTCGGGCGTCTGTCGCCCGGATGCCTTGCCTGCGGGGAGCAGGAATCCACACGAAACACACAAGGGCACATTGTAACTATGTGTGTGCGTCCACATGCAAAAGCCCGCACCATGATTGAACTTTCCGGAAACAGACTCTTGGGTTAAAAACTCAGTTTCCCCAAAACACAAGCCACAGAACCTTATACGAACTCTCAAGCGTGTGAGACGTAACAATGAGTGACCCTGCTTTCCCAGGTGCTTGACGAGGAAGCGTCGCCCCTGGTTTCAGTCCGGGCTGACTGAACCCGCCCGCAGTCCCCGAGAGTGCAGCAGTGGGAGGACCTTGGAGGAACCTGGACGTCACATCAGAGCGACTTGGAGAGGCCTCCAGGCCTGCTTCCTTCCGGCGTCTCTCTGGCTGTCACAGCGTGTTCCTCCTGCTGCCGTCTTGGGATTTTTTTCAGAAGCTATTACTTGCCCTAGTACTTTTCCTGGAGTTCAAACAATGATTTTTATTTCAAAATTATTTACTCTTTAGGAGAAAAAGGAAGAAAAAAAAAAACTAGTAGCACGGAATTCTTTAAATTTAAAAAAACTTCTCCTTGGGCCCTATATTTTGGGTTAAAATGCCATTTTCTGGGAGAATTCTTCTAGAACCTGGGTGGTCCTTTAAAAAGTGTCCTCTACAGGAACGACAGAGTTGAAACATAAAACATAATGTGTTGATGTCTGTGGCCAAATCAAGCGGGCCACGTTTTGCTTTACCTCCGGGAAAGTAAAGGCTACTATTTTAAAATAGCCTCTTGCCCATCTTTCACATGTATAAACGTAATTTGTGCTTAAAACGGTGAGCATCGGATCATGTGGGAGGCGTCCCCACCTTGTGTTCATCCCTGGGGCCTGAGTCCAGTCCACACCAAGAGCCCAGGCACCCCCGTGAGGACGCGCCGCTCACAGCCACGGGTCCAGCGTGAGGCAGCATCTGTTCCAGACGGGGATGAGCGAGCCCTCCAGATTTGGGGCTCGGAGGGCATCGACATCTCTTTCGCTGACCTTCCTGGCATGTGTATTAGACTGCGGTTTTCCAGACGCAATGGCACCTTTAGGAAATGTCGCATCTATTTTAAGGAGGGGGCTGTGTGCACTTCTGATGGACCTGGGCTGGTGAGATCGGCCTTTCTGACCCATCAGAGGCTTCCCGGGTATGCGCTTTGAGACAGCTCATTATGGCCCAAGCCCTGCAATGGTCGCCACGTTTGCTTGTGACCATGGGAGGGGATCTGGCTCGGGTTGGCCTTTTCGACGGGGACCGTCTCCGGCTTCCAAGAGCCGGGTCCTCCGCTCTGTTTCAACACCATATTTGGGAAATCACGTAAGACATTACGAAACGATGAGACAGATCCTCCATCTATCGGCCGCAGGAAACAAGAATCAAAGCCTTCATCTCAAATAAATGGAGCAGTGAAGATTAATTAAAGCCACAAAATTCCCCAAAGCACATCCTGGTCGGGGTATGTAAAGGGATACCTTCCATTAGGTGAAAATCGCCTGAAGGTGTCAGGCTACCCTTTGGGTGTGAGTCACTCCACCTCTTAGAGAGTCCAGAATGGAGGGGCTCCAGGTGTATTCTGGAAAGCATCCGTTTTGTGTATTCTCTGAAGGGCAAATAAAAAAAAAGCCACAGAGAGAAGCCTCGATCTGTTTTGCCAGGGAGGCACGTGCTGGCCCCTTCCTGAACACGACCGGAGGATGGACACGCCCCACTTGAGCGACGTGTTGACGGGAGGGAGCAGGTGTCTCGTGAAAACAGCCACTGCCCCTGTTTCCCCTCTGGTCCACCGGGAGGCTGGGACCCACAAGGTGCAGAGCAGGAGGTGGTCCTCCTCCAGTGAGGCCTCCATGTTAGAACCCGAAGGCAATTGCAGGAGCAGGCGAGCCCTGGTTGCCCGCCCTGCCTGGGAAGCCCCTCAGCCAAGCCGCCCCCGGGCCAGCGGTCGTCAGGGCACACAGCTCGGAACGCGTCCACCTCCACCGTTTCACCTCCCAGGGAGCCAAGCGAAAGGTCCCAACCTCAGATGTGTCTGAAGCTCCATATTTCTCTCCAAACTTAAACGCTTCCTTTCTTTGTTTAGATGAACGCTTCATTTATTGAACACTACTTTGTGATCAAGTATAAAATACCCCTGTGTAATGTAAAGGTAAAATTGAAAAGACCTGCCTGCTATTTTTGAAATCGAAAAAATTAACATTAACTATTGATGATTTTTACAACTTAAAACAGATAACAGTGGGATTCCGATGTATATGAATTTTATAACACAAAGAGGATTTACCAGTCATTTTCTTATAGAAACCAGATGCTAATTGTATTCATTTGCCATCAATAAAATAATAAAATGTAATTATTTGGCTGGTCTTTCTACCCAATACCTCTAACAAGAATAAAAGATGACAAAATATACACAGCACATACAGAGGACCTAGGCAACTCAGATTAACTCTTGACTTTCAAGTACATATTGTTCTTCAGAAAAAGCCTGTGGTCTTTGCAAATGGCCAAATTCATTTTTAGAAAAATTATAGATCTCTTAAGAAATGACCTTATCACTTTCTAAGTTGCTAAGTCTTAGAGGTGGTTTCTGAGAAATTGGATTCGCTCAAAAATTTGCAGCTGGGGTTTCAGCTAAGAGCTGCGTGCTGGGCCTCGCTACCGCAAAATCAGTCGCAAACCGGATGCCATAGCCCTGTCCTCTGTGCCTTTTAAATAAAATAAACAGGTAACTAAAAGCTCAACTTCCAGGGCTACACAGGGCTGTTTTCCTGCCTAGGTAGGAACACATGTCAACAGAAGAGCAGTTCTGGTTCTCAGTTTTAACATTCCTAAATGCCCCCATCCTTCCTGCTTTCTAAAGTCTCCTAAGAGCATATCAGACTTATGTGCAGACCCAAAATTTAAAAAGCGTTTTTTCCTCCTCTTTTTGAAAGCAACGCCCCTGTATTTGACACTGGCACATTCTTAAGTGAGTTGTCATATTTTACTAGCTTAGGGATCAACAATCTTCTTTGCAAAATCAAGTGTTTACCAGTCACATTTCTGGGTGGAGGAAAGACATCTCCTTGTAAAGACAGAGGCTGACCTAGTCCGTTCTGTTTACAGGAATGTGGCGGCAGGCATCCGGGTTTTGGCTGCACACCAGGCGAGGCGCTGCCTGGGTTGCGTTCCTGGTGACAGCAGACAGCCACGGAGACTGCGCCGACACCCGGGAGGGGGATGTTCTGAGAGGGACAGCTTCACTTTGCATAGTTCACCTGGCATCCACCTTTATTCTTAAATTCGGCTTTCAAATGGCAATGGGTGCTTGTGGGAACCTGCTTACTCTGTAGAAAACCGTCCTTTCGGAAATCCTGTTAGCTAGTAATTAGGAACCAAATCTATCACTGCAACATCTATTTAGGAATAATATTTTTAAATGATGAGAAGCAGGGTCGTCTAATTAATTGTGCTTTTTAGGTGTTGTCCGAAACTGTTCATACCACAAAAATAATGATGCTCATTTTCTTCTATTTTAGAAAAAGCAGCAGGCAGGTTTAAAAATTGCGCAAATGCTTCAGCCGTGTGTGCTATGCATGTATGTACATATATGATACACGGGCATTGATATGAATTGTGTGATATATGTAGTGTGTGTGTGTGTGTGTGTGCATCTATGATGCTATATATACATTTATCATTTTAAAATTGCACATGAAATGTTTTAGGCCATGATCTTTTCATGCCTCGAAAGGCACGTCCTTTTCTGTGTGTCCTTACATCATGCACTCTGGGATGACACTTCTACAATAACGGATTGCCCTGCTAAAACATGGACACATGCATCCCATATTTTTATTCCAAATTCAAGTTCACTCATCATATCTAATGCCCTTGAAGCAGTCTCAAATTACTGTTATTACACGGGTCACTAGAAACCAGAGGCACGAATACAAATTTCTTAAAAAGAGAAAGAGAAAAAGCCTCACACAATTAGATGCCGGCTAACGGTTCAATCAAGTTGATGTTATCACCAAATCCAGCCCTTCCTCTTGAGCTGTCTGCGGGCACGATCAGCGGGGGCCGTGGAGCCGAGCTGGCGGTGCAAGGCCGTGTCCGTCACCAGCCCGGTGACATGGTCCTAGAGGGCTGTGGCGTTGCCGGGCGGGCAGCCACGCCGCGCTCCCCGCGCCCCGAGCACCGTCTTTCTCTTTCATTAATTTTTCATGGACTCTCACTGCACAACACGCCAGCGTCTGGCATCCATCTGCACGACTTATTTTGTCCCTGTTGCCAACTTTTTATTTGCATCTCGCCACATTCCGCAACCTGCTCCTTCTCCCACCTTCCGGGGTGCGTTCTCTACTTCCACAGAGCTGCCTCGTGCTCCTGCTCTCGGAAGCCATCCCTGGGCTTCTAAAACTCTGCAGAACCAGTCACTCTGGAGCAGGGCCTAAATTCCAAGAGTTACCTGATCTTGCTGTCAGATGCCTCAAAGAAAGAAGCGTCATGAGCCGATGCCCAAATTCAATTTCTCTGACTCACCAAATGCTTGTTTATACAGCATCTCAGATCACGCCCAGCCCCTTCCCTCTTCTGGCTTATGAAGACTGACATACCTCACTCCAAACCCCGTCCCCAGTTTACCTGGGGGAAGCATCTGGATCTGTCTTGGTTTCCAACCTATTTCCAAATGGGTGTGCCCCGAAAGAGCCTTTTTAAACATTTCCAGAAATGTGTTACACACTGCATATAGTAATGGGTGGAATAGTAAAAGTATTATTTGTAAAATGCATTTCACGCTAATTCATAGCTTCTTTTGGGAAACATGCACTCACAAAAGAAAGAAAAACGGAGATGCAAGACAGGATATATGTACTATTTTAATAACTGAAAATAGCTTTATGAAATTCCTCAAATATGCCACCCTAAAGTCATCTCATGGTTCAGAGATTAATTGATACATTTTTAAGTCCTTCATTTTTCTATACTACACTATTTTGATGAGTTCTGCCTCTGATTTTACCTGGTTGAACTCATGCTAACAACCAAAAATACCCTTGAACATTTACCTTTATTATTTTTGGTTAAAATGTACACATTTGTAATATTCCCACGTTCAGTTCTTTTCTAGGCCAGGCAGACATCACCCCAAACAACCAAATAATACCTATTTGCTCGTGCATAATCACCTGGCACCATTCGTCCAAGAAGCGTCCGATAAGGCGCAACCTCTTGGAACTCTCCGTGGGAAATGAGCTCCGTGGGAAATGAGCTCCGTGGGGATTTGGTGATGGTGGGCCACAGCCAGTCTCCGTGAGCTGTCAGAGCTACTATGATGTTCTAAATGGTTCTGAGTGAAGCAGAAACAGGGCATCCACCCTGATGCCTCTGACATGTTACACGGGCTGTGAACATTGCGTTGCCATATCTGTAAAAAGGAGGGGCTTCTCCTGGCCTCGCAGTGTTTTTTAGTTGCTTATCTTTTTCCCGTATAAAAGTCAAATCTTGGCATTTCTCATTTGCATAGAAAATATACACCCTTCATAAATAATTTCTAAGTAAAAAATCCCAACTGAGAAAATGACACACGGAGAAAATGCAAAGCTATCTATGGCATGAGGTCCCGAGAAAACAGTAGAAGGGGCCTTGCTGGTGGGAGCTGCACTCTGAGACTCTTCTCTAAAGTTTTTCTGAGGGAGAAATGCAGGTTCCTGCCGGTTAATACCCCAAAGTCACATTTCGTAACGTAGTTGCTTCTTTTTCTTCATCTGGATTTTTAAAGAGACATCCTGCTTCCTGTGTAGGGTGGTGACCAAAAGGCACCTTGCACAGAAAAGTATTTCATTTCCCAGACTACGAATTCCACTCCCCAGCGATGAAGGTCTCACATCGCTACCACATTTGAGCTGGAGCTACTGGGTGCTTTATTTTGGGGCCCACGGCATGTTTTGATAATAAACAGCATACCGCACCACAGTCACTTTCAACATGCAGGCAGAGACAGAACCCGGTTGCACACCACTGGGAAACAGAAAGTTACCCTGCACCTTCAAAAATGACTCTCGCCCGCCAGAACAGGTGAAAACGCACATGTCACAGGCAGAAGGTCAACGTCTCTCCGTCGTATGCATTTGTGACGAGAAGAGCCCTTGTCTGGGGCTTGTACCATCACTGTTTGCCGGCAGCACCCACAGAGCCTGGCTGGGACTCCTCACCCGTCACTCACACGTGTGGGTTTTAAACAGTGACAAGCACAGGGTTTTCATATTGGATAAGCTTAAGAGTGGAGACCCTTCTATTCACTTACGGTTGTTAAGATTCACGACAATCAGAACATAATTTAAACTTACCGTTATTTTGATACTGCAGAAAAGCAAGGGGCTGTGAAAACCGAGCATCATGTGTTAACCGACCCATTCCCAGGAAACGCCAGGAATCACTGAATGTGCCCTGGCTCGCCGTGCTTTCTTTCAATTTGGTCATGTGCATCTGCGTGGCTAACTCCTCCACCAACAGGGACTGTGTGGCAGTTAGCTTTGACTTTCCGACCAAGACAGCTGCCGGCAGGTGCCACGGGCGATTTCACCCCCCCCCCCCCAGATCTGCTCATAATAGGAGTCGGTACACAGATCCTGACAGCCCTCTCCCACTTCAGGTTTGGACTGTGAAAATGAAGGGACTTGGCGTCTTCAAAATAACCAAGGCATTGAAATATTGCTAGAAGAACCTTATTTTGAATTGCTATAGTTAAATCCGTGGCAAATGGAATTTTTCTTCTGACTTCTACCCCCCCCCCCCCACTGAATACTTTCTAAGCTAGCGTGACTGACATTTAATGATCGGGCAAGTGATTTGGAAAAAGGCAACCATTTCCCCCAGCTCCCGTGTCTACGGACTGCAGTATTCTGAAATATCACTCCATATTCTTCAGTTCCACATACCCAAATAGGCTCAACAGGAAATCCTGGAAACACGGGCACTTGAAGCGGAGGGACGAGGCTCACTGTTGCCTCTTCGCGACCTGTGCATCCGTCAGTCCTGTGACTTTCTCAGTGTCGAGGCCACTTTTGGGGAGCCCACTCGTCGGAAGGCACGACCGGGTCTCCCTCCCAGACATTTCCAAAGAACACAATGAACAGCCAGCGCACGCAGAAGCAGCCCCAGAGCTAAGCTGGCACCACAGAGGCACCCTCGGAAGCCGAGGACTCTGGCGCCTGGGAGGAGGTCGTGGGCCACGTCTGCTCCCAGGGGTCCCACCACACGGTCCCACCACACGGTCCTGACGGTTGGCTGGGGGACACTGACGCCCTCAAGCCGACCGGCGAATTTCTAGGACTGGAAGGAGTCATAAAGGACTGGGGAGCGGAGCACGCGGGAAGCCGGCTGGCAGAAACTTATCTCGGCCTGCTGCAAACGGGAAGCTTCTCTCCCGGGAGGACGCACGGCCTCCACCCCGCGACACCGCCTGCTGCGCGAGGACTCCGGAGACGACCCGCGCGTCTGAGCCGCGTCTTCCCAGCTGTTCCTTCTACCTCTGAACGCACCTTTCAGACACACATCGACAGGTCTCCAACAGTGCCAAGGGCTGAACTTCCGCCGCAGGCTCCTACCAGGGAGCTGGCAGCGGCACAGTTCCCTCTGGCTGGGAGGAGGCGTCTTGTAGTCCTTCTGTGGATCGCGCGGGCCACGGCGCGGCGGCGTCTGGGGACACCGCTGTCACCCCGGAGCGATCGCTCGCTCTGCACGAGCCCCGGCGCGGAAGCCCGGCGCGCGGCGGCAGCGACTAAGTTCCCCGCGGCCGGTCTCCGGGAACACCCGCCACCAGGCACAAGGTGACAGCGTGTCCCCGGCACCCTGTCATCCGGATGCTTTCGCTCCTTTTCTGGCTCGCAGGCTTTTCCCCTTCCCCTCACCACTCACGAGACGGGGTGCTTATTTCTGTTTTCGCGTCCGAATTTCTGCCTCTCTCTCCTCGCAGGAGCGGGTCCCCGTGTTGACAAAATCGCGAGCGCCACGCCGCGTGAAAACTGCCAGGCAATTTGCGGGGCGGTCGCTGGGGTCTTGCCCACTTCCTCCCCGGGGACACGTGGAGAGAATCAGCCGGCGCGAGGGTCGTCCCCGCGCTCTGGCGCTG